>NC_092876.1:262158943-262462514 GCF_028372415.1 Notamacropus eugenii
ACTGCCCAGAAGTACTAGACCCAGAGGGCAAAATAGTCATCGAAAGAATCCACCATTGCCCTCCCGAAAGGGATCCCAAACTCAAAACCCCAAGAAATATCGTTGCCAAATTCCAGAGCTATCAAGTGAAGGAGAAAATACTACAAGCAGCCAGAAAGAAACAATTCAAATATCAAGGACATACAGTCAGGATCACACAGGACCTTGCAGCTTCTACATTAAAAGATCGAAAGAATTGGAACCCAATATTCCGTAAGGCAAAGGAGTTGGGACTTCAACCAAGGATCAACTACCCAGCAAAGTTCAGCATAACATTTCAGGCAAGAAGAAAGTCATTCAACGAAATAAGGGATTTCCAGAGCTTCCTGACCAAAACACCAGAACTCAATAGACAATTTGATCTTCAAATGCAGGTCTCCAGAGAATCATCAAAAGGTAAACAGAGGGGAAAAAACAAAAACAAAAACTTGCTACTCAATTAGGGCAAACTGTTTACTTCCCTATAAGGAAAGATGATACCTGTTAATCTTGAGAACTGTGCAGCTATTATGATAAAAGGGATATATGTAGAGGGAATGGGTATAAAGTAAATGATGTCATGCCAAAAATATGATTTAAGTATAAGAAGGGATTGTAATAGGAGGTATGAAAAGGGGGAAGCAGAAAATGGAAAATTATATCACAGGAAGAAGTACAAAACTATAGTAGAGGGAAGGAGGGGAGGGAGATGAGCATTGTTTGAGAGGTACTCTCATCTGATTTGTTCAAAGGAGGGAACAATAATCTTAAGTAGATAATCCTAACTAGCTCTATAGGTAGTAGGAGGGGAAGGGGGAAGAAAGGGGAGGGTGGCTAAAAGGCAAGAAAGAAGCAATAAGAGTAAAGGGGAGTAAAAGGGAGGGGGCCTAAAAGAAGGAGGGGAAGGCTGCAGGAGGAGGGGGAGAAAAGTGATAACTATTGAGGAGGGGAAGGGAGACGGGAGAGCTAAAAACACAAACGGTGGGAAAGAGGTTGGAGGGAAATACACAGATTGAAATCATAACTGTGAATGTGAATGGAATGAACTCTCCCACAAAACGGAGACGGATAGCAGAATGGATTAAAAGCCATAATCCAACAATATGCTGCTTACAAGAAACACATTTGAAATGGGGGGATACACATAGGATAAAGGTCAAAGGATGGAGCAGAATATATTGTGCTTCAGCTCATGTAAGAAAGGCAGGAGTAGCAATCCTAATCTCAGACAAAGCAAAAGCAGAAATAGATCTAATCAAAAGGGACAAGGATGGAAACTATATCCTGCTAAAAGGCACCATAGACAATGAAGCAATATCATTACTAAACATGTATGCTCCAAGTGGTATAGCATCCAGATTCTTAGAGGAGTGGTTCGGGGAGTTGAAGGAAGAAATTGATAGCAAAACTATACTATTGGGGGACCTCAACCTCCCCCTCTCTCAACTCGATAAATCCAACCTCAAAATAAACAAGAAAGAGGTTAAGGAGGTAAATAAAACCCTGGATAAGGTAGATATGATAGCTCTTTGGAGAAAATTAAATGGGAATAGACAGGAATATACCTTTTTCTCAGCAGTACATGGAACATTTACAAAAAATAACCACAATCCAGTGCAGAAAGGTAGAGATAATCAATGCATCCTTTTCAGATCATAATGCATTAAAAATTACATGTAATAAAAGGCCATGGAAAGAGAAACCAAAAATCAATTTGAAACTAAATAATCTAATTCTAAAGAAGGGTTGGGTTAAAGAAGAAATCATAGAAACAATCCACAATTTCATTCAAGAGAATGACAATAGTGAGACAACACACCAAAACTTACGGGATACTGCAAAAGCAGTTATTAGGGGAAGTTTTATATCTTTGAATGCTTATATAAATAAAATAGAGAAAGAGGAGATCAATGACTTAGGCTTGCAGTTGAAAAAGCTAGAAAAAGAACAAATTGAAAATCCCCAAGTAAATACCAAATTAGAAATACTGAAAAGCAAAGGAGAGATTAATAAAATTGAAATTAAGAAAACTATTGAATTAATAAATAAAACCAATAGTTGGTTTTATGGAAAAACTAATAACATTGATAAACCTTTGGTCAATCTGATTTAAAAAAAGAAAGAAGAAAATCAAATTACTAATATTAAAAATGAAAGGGGTGAACTCACCTCCAATGAGGAGGAAATTAAAACAATAATTAGAAACTACTTTGCCCAAACTTTATGCCCACAAATTCGATAATCTAAATGAGATGAATGAAGTTTTTAAAAAATACAAATTGCCCAGATTAACAGAAGAGGAAGTTGAATACTTAAACAACCCCATCTCAGAAAAAGAAATTGAACAAGCCATCAATGAACTCCCTAGGAAAAATCTCCAGGGCCAGATGGATTCACAAGTGAATTCTATCAAACATTTAAAGAACAGTTAATTCCAATACTACATACACTATTCTTGAAAATTGGGGAAGAAGGAGTCCTCCCAAATTCTTTCTATGATACAAATATGGTTTTGATACCCAAACCAGGAAGAGACAAAACAGAGAAAGAAAATTATAGACCAATTTCCCTAGTGAATATAGATGCAAAAATTTTAAATAAGATTTTAGCAAAACGAATACAGCATCTTATCACGAGGTTAATACATTATGATCAGGTAGGATTCATACCAGGATTACAGGGCTGGTTCAATATTAGGAAAACTATTAGCATTATCGATCACATCAACAACAAAGCTAACAAAAACCCCATGATTATCTCAATAGATGCAAAAAAAGCTTTTGACAAAATACAACACCTATTCCTACTAAAAACACTGGAGAACGTAGGAATAAAGGGAACTTTCCATAAAATAATAAGCAGTATCTATCTAAAACCTTCAGCAAGCATTATATGCAATGGGGAAGAGCTAGATGCATTCCCAATAAGATCAGGGGTGAAACAAGGTTGTCCATTATCACCACTATTATTCAATATGGTACTAGAAATGTTAGCTGTAGCAATTAGACAAGATCAAGATATTGAAGGAATAAGAATAGCCAAAGAAGAAACTGAGTTATCACTCTTTGCAGATAATATGATGATTTACCCAGAGAATCCCAGAGATTCAAGTAAAAAATTACTTGAATTAATAAACAATTTTGGCAAAGTTGCAGGTTACAAAATAAACCCACACAAATCTTCTGCGTTCCTATATATTAGCAACAAAGTCCAACAGCAAGAGATAGAAAGAGAAATCCCATTTAAAGCTAGGGTAGACAGTATAAAATACTTAGGAGTCTACCTGCCAAAACAAACCCAGGTATTATATGAACACAATTACAAGACACTTTTTGCACAAATAAAGTCAGATTTAAGTAAATGGAAAAACACTAGTTGCTCATGGGTAGGCCGTGCTAATATAATAAAAATGACAATTCTACCTAAATTAATATACTTATTTAGTGCCATACCAATTAAACTATCAGACAATTATTTTCTAGAGCTGGATAAAATAATATCAAAATTCATTTGGAAAAACAAAAGGTCCAGAATATCAAAGGGACTAATGAAAAGAAATGCTTGGGAAGGTGGCCTAGCGCTACCAGACCTCAAACTGTACTATAAAGCAGCAATTATCAAAACCACTTGGTATTGGCTAAGAAACAGAGAGGTTGACAAGTGGAATATACTTGGCACTCAAGATGCAGTAGGCAAGGAATATAGCAACCTTCTGTTTGACAAACCCAAGGGCCCCAGCTTCTGGGATAAGAACTCATTGTTTGACAAAAATTGCTGGGAAAACTGGATGACAGTGTGGCAGAAATTAGGCATAGACCCATACCTGACACCGTACACAAGAATAAAGTCCAAATGGGTACATGATTTAGGTATAAAGATTGATACCATGAATAAACTGGAGAAGCAAGGAATAGTGTATTTATCAGATCTATGGAGAAGGGAAGAATTCTTTACTAAAGGAGAGATAGAGAGCATTATGAAATGCAAAATGGATAACTTTGATTACATTAAACTGAGAAGTTTTTGCACAACCAAACCCAATGCAACCAAAATCCAGAGGGATGTAGTAAATTGGGAAAGAATTTTTACAGCTAAGCTAGGGGATAAAGGCCACATTTCTAGAATATATAGAGAACTGACTCAAATGTATAATCATACAAGTCATTCCCCAATTGATAAATGGTCAAAGGATATGAACAGGCAATTTTCAGAGGAAGAAATTAAAGATATCTATAATCATATGAAAAAATGCTCTAAATCACTATTGATTAGAGAGATGCAACTCAAAACAACTCTGAGGTACCACATCACACCTATAAGATTGGCAAACATGACAGAACAAGAAAATGATAAATGCTGGAGAGGATGTGGGAGAGTTGGAACACTAATTCATTGTTGGTGGAGCTGCGAGCGCATCCAACCATTCTGGAGAGCAATTTGGAACTATGCCCAAAGGGCTACAAAAATGTGCATACCCTTTGACCCAGCAATATCGCTACTAGGACTATATCCCCAAGAGATCATAAAAATGGGAAAGGGTCCCACAAGTACAAAAATATTTATAGCAGCACTCTATGTATTTGCCAAAAACTGGAAGTCAAGGGGATGTCCATCAATTGGGGAATGGCTGAATAAATTATGGTATATGAATGTAATGGAGTACTATTGTGCCATAAGAAATGATGAACAAGAAGACTTCAGAGAGGCCTGGAAGGACTTATATGACCTGATGCTGAGTGAAAGGAGCAGAGCCAGGAGAACTTTGTGCACAGCAACGACCACAGTGTGCGAGAGTTTTTCTGGTAGACTTGGAATTCTGTAATAATGCAAAAACTTCTTATAAACAAAAAAATGTCCCAAAGGTGGTTCTCAAGGCAAAATGCCTCCCACACTCAGAGAAAGAAATATGGAAGTCATTCACAAAATGTAGCAGATCATGTTTGTGTATGTGTATGTGTTTGTGTATCATGTTTTGATTTGTTATATGATTTTCATTTATTTTAGTCTGACTACATAGCATGACTATAGTGAAAATATACTCAATAGGAAAGTATATGTAGAACCTATACAGAATTGTATGCAGTCGTGGGGAGGGAGGGGGGTAGTGGGGGGTAGGTGTGGGGGAGATAAAATCTCAATTGTATGGCAGTGATTGTTAAACATTAAAAAATAATAATAAAAAAAAATAAAAGTTATGGGACTACCTGAAAGCCATGATTAAAAAAGAGCCTAGACATTGTCTTTCATGAAATTATCAAGGAAAACTGCCCTGATATTCTAGAACCAGAGGGCAAAATAAATATTGAAAGAATACATCAATTACCTGGTGAAAGAGACTCCAAAAGAGAAACTCCTAGGAATATTGTGGCCAAATTTCAGAGTTCCCAGTTCAAGGAGAAAATACTGCAAGCAACCAGAAAGAAACAATTGAGTATCGTGGAAATAAAATTTGGACAATATAGGATCTGGCAGCTTCTACATTAAGGGATCAAAGGGCTTGGAATAGGATACTCAGGAAGTCAAAGGAACTGGGATGAAAGCTAAGAATCACCTACCCAGAAAAACTGAGTATAATACTTCAAGGCATAAAATAGTCATTCAATGATATAGAGGACTTTCAAGTATTCTGGATGAATAGACCAGAATTGAAGAGAAAATTTGACTTTCAAGCATAAGAATCAAGAGAAACATGAAAAGGTAAACAGGAAAGAAAAATCATAAAGGATTTTCTAAAACTGAACTGTTTACAATCTTACATGGAAATATTTGTAACTCTTGAGACTTTTGACAGTATTTGGGTAGGTGGAGGGAATACACACACACACACACACACACACACACACAAAGTACAGATCGAGTTGAATCAGATGAGATGATATGCCAAAAATAAAATAAAATAAAATAAAATAAAAATCAAGTGGTGAGGGAGGAAAGAACTGGGAGGAGAAAAGGAATGGGGCAAGATATAACTCATAAAAGAGAGAAGAAAAATTTTGTTCAATGGAGGAGAAAATGGAGAAGGTGAGAAGGGAAAAGGTAAGCTTACTCTCTTCACATATGGCTTAAGGAGAGTAGAACATGCTCACTAAATTTGGTAAGAAAATCTATCTTGCACTACAGGAAAGTAGGGGAGGAGGGGAGAATTGGTGTGAGGGGGATGATAGAAGGGAGGGAAAATGGAAGAAGAGAGTAACTAGAAGTAAACATTTTTGGGAAGGGATAAGGTCTAATGAGAGAATAAAAAAAGGGAGAGGACAGGGTAGGATAGAAGGCAACACAGTAAGTCTTACACAACGTGATTATTATGGAAGTCTTTTGCAAAACAACACATATATAGCCTGTATGGAATTGCTTGCAATCTCAGTGCAGATGAGTAGGGAGGGAGGTAGGGAAAGAATTTGGAATTCAAAGTATTAGAAACAAATGTTGAGAATTATTATATGCATAAAACTAGGAAATAGGAAACACAGATTATGCTGTATAGCAATGTATTTTGCCCTACAAGAAAAGAGAGAAGATGGGGATAAGGGAAGGTTGGGGTGTGATAGAAGGGAGGGTACATTGAGGGAAGGGGAAATCAGAATGCAAGGTTTTAGGAGGTGAGGGGAGGGGAGAGATGGGGAGAAAATTTGGAACTCAAAATTTTGTGGAAATGAAGGTTGAAATCTAAAAATAAATAAATAAATGAATAAAATAAAGAGCAGAATTGTCCAGAAAAGGAGGTTCAAAAGCTTACTGAAGAAAATAGTCCTTTAAAAATTAGAATGGAGCAGATGGAAGTTAATAACTTTGTAAGAAAACAAGAAATCATAAAACAAAACCAAAAGAATGAAAAATTGAAGACAATGTGAAATATCTCATTGGAAAAACAATTGACCTGGAAAATAGATCAAGGAGAGATAGTTTGAATATTATTGGTATACCTGAAAACCATGATCAAAAGAAAGGGCCAAGATATCATCTTCCATGTAATTATCAAGGATAACTGCCCTGATATTCTAGAACCAGAGGTGAAAATAGCAGTGTAAGGCATTCACTGATTACCTCCTGAAAGAGATCCCAAAAGGAAAACTCCCAGGAATATTGTAGCCAAATTGCAGAGTCCCCAGGTAAAGGAGAAAATATTACAAGTAGCCAGAGTGGAACAATTCAAGTATTGTGGAAATATAATCAGGATAACACAGGTTTTAGCAGCTTCTACACTAAAGGACTGAAGGGCTTGGAATATAATATTCCAGAGGTCAAAGGAGATAGAATTAAATCCATGAATCATCTACCTAGCAAAACTGAGTATAATATTTCAGAGGGGCAAATGGAATTTCAATGAAATAGAAGACTTTTCAGTATTCTTGTTGAATGTTGAATAGAAAACTAGACATTCAAATACAAAAATCAAAAGTAACATGAAAAGATAAAAAGGAAAGAGAAGCCTTAAGGAACTCATTAAAGTTGAACTGTTTATAGGCAGAGGGCACAGGGTGAGCCGAATACGAAGGGAGGATACTTAAAAATAAATAAAATTTATTGTTGAATGGAATGTAACAGGAGTAAGAGAAAGGGAGAGGTAGAATGTAGTAAATCATCTCACATCAAAGGGTGAAGCTTTTACACGGAGGTGAAGAAGAGGGAGATGAAAGGAAATAATTGAACCTTACTCTCATGGAATTTGGCTTAAGGAGGGAATAACACACACTCAATTGGATATCAAAATCTGTTTAACCCTGCAGGAAGGTAAGGGGAAAGGGGATAGGAGAGGGAAGATAATAGAAGGGACAGTAAATTGGGGAAAGGGATAATTAGAAGTAATTAGGATTTTGAGAGGACAGGTCAAGGTAGAGAATGAAATAAATGAAAGGCAAGATATTACAGAGGGAAATCTTGTTAGTCTTTTATGACATAATTATTATGGAAGCACTTTGCATTGTTGCACATGTATAATCTATATTGAATTGGTTATTTTCTCAATGAGGGTGGGTGGGGTGGGAGGGAGAGAATATGAAACTCAAAGCTTCAAGAATGAATGTTAAAAAAATTGCTTTAGCATGCAATTGGAAATTAAACTATACAGGCAATGGAGTATAGAAATCTATTTTGCCCTACATGAAAATAGAGGGGAATGAGGATGAAAGAAGGGCAGGTAATAGAAGGGAGGACACTCTGAAAACAGTGGTGGATGGGGTGCTTGCTGTCCTGGGGTGGTGCGTGGAGAGAATTGGGGAGGAAATTCCAAATTCAAATTCTTCTGGAAGTGAAGGTTAAGAATTGAAAAATAAATCAATATTATATTTAAAAAATGAAATTTAAAAAATCAGTTATCTTTGCTTTATTTAAACTGACATAACATTTAGCTCATAATGATGGAGATTTTTTATAAAATAATCCCATTCATTTCTAAGAAACATGTAATCTTCATAATTTGATGTTTTAATGAAATGTGTCCATTATCTAAAGAATGATAAAACACGAATAAATCCAAGTAAAAATATATAATCATTTCTGTAAACAAGGGATCATCCACAAGCTGGCATTGATGGTATGTAGCAGCATCATACTAACCACAATATATGCGATCAAAGAGATAATTTTAAGTGACAGAATAATTACTTTAAGTAATGACTTACAATTTTTATTCAAAATTGGAGCATATTACTGAGATGTTTTCAAAATTGAATCATCAACAATATATGCAATTAATTTTATTTCATAAGATGTTTGATGTGGCAGTTATCTGAGTTTCCATTAATCTGAAAGACAGACATGATGGAGAAGAAGACAGAAAAACATATGCAACAATGTGTGCTGTATTGTATCAACCACAAAAATACATAAGATCAGAAATTCTGAGCTGAAAGGGTCTTAAGAGTTTCTTCTAAACAGACTCATTCATTTTAGATAAGGAAAATGAGACCCAAAAGTGAACTCACATTGTCCATGGTCATGTAGTCAACAAAAGGCAGAGCTGGGATATATCCTTTGGCCTTTTGACTACAAATCCAGAAACCATTCTATGCACTATGCTCTTCTTAAATTTTAGCATGCATGGTTTGTACTTGTCCTTTCTTAATCAACAGTACAGTAATCTAAAATTATTTCTCTGACAGATAAAAATTCAAATTATTATAACAATAAAAAAAAAGTTATGCCTGTAGATCAAATCTTTTAAAAAATGGCTCAAAAATTTCGTTTTCCAGTTAGGAAAATGTTAACATTCACTTAGTTCTTATACCAAAACAATCATTAAGAATGTTCTAAAAAGCTAAAGAAAGAAAACATTAACTAGTTGTTTTTGTCCAGCTTAGAAAATAAAGACTAAGTTAGGCCAAAAGATTTTCATTTAAAAATCTAAAAGTAATATATAGTGAAATATGTATAACATATTGCATTTTTAACCATTTGGCAAAATCTGAAAATTATATGTAAAACTGAAATATAAGAGTAAAATTAATTGAATAGAGAAGAAAAGTCATGCTCTTTCTTAACTTACTTCTATATTCACCATTTTAAGACAAGTGGGATTAAAGAATGTTTTAATAGAATACATTTTATTTTATTTGTAAGCTGTACTCCCCGAGTGATATCTGGGATAGGTATTTGGCAGTGTTGGTTTATGGCTGGCACTCACCCAATACTACATAAAAACTCTTTAGCTAAACATAAAATGTAATTTATCACAATATAGTAAGTGTCACACGGAGCATTTAATCATACCTTATATTACACAAATATACTGACTTCAATATTCTAAATGTGTGCACATAATAAAATCCAAATTCAATTCAACTAAATCTTTGTGGTTTAGTTTTTCATCTCTTACATGGAAATTTTGAATCAATGGATTGATTTCATGAAGTTCTTAAGCAAACATATCCTCAATGGCACTGTAAAATCACAGTAGAGTTTCTTACATTAAGAAGTGAAGCCTCTATAATGACATTCTTCTTTGGAAAACTTTCAAAGCTTCTTCTTAGAAGATATAGCACTTCAGTATAGTATATCACTGAAATCATAATATTAAATTATTTTAAATTGAAAGAGAAAAGATTCTTGTCTTGATTTTCTACATTCTGAAATTGATTTGGCTACATAACAGAAATATAAGAATTCTGACACAAAATAATATTCACATACTTACTTTCTAGGAAATTAATTTAAGTAGTAACTTATTACTTTGATATCAGGCCTTTTATTTCCATTATTTCTATTCCTAGGTTAACTTGTGATCTTGTCTGGGAACGTTTAAAATATAAACAAATATTTAAAACACCTAGTACTTTGTAATATAAGAATATTATGGCAGAATAACTCTAACATTCAGGAGTAATTTCCAAAATTCTAAGAAATATGAAGTAACATATTTTTACTCATATATAAGATTTTTCTTATTCCTATAAGATTCATACTACTTCATTTCATATGGACTATAGATTAGCGTTTTAGATTGTTGATCTCACATCATGCCACCTTCTACACATGGTGGTCTTCTTTTCATCTCTAATATATTAAAATATTATACATTGTATCCCATCCCTTCACTCTTCTTCTGGGACTTTACTACAATAAGAATAAAAGCAAATTCTATAGCACTTAACAGCTGACAACACTTGGTCCCCACAATATCTGCATAAGGGGAAATAGAGTAATATTATTAGCCCAGTTTTAGAGATGAGAATGTTGGAGTTTAGAGAGATTAACTAACCTCTTCACAGTCACACAGAAAATGGTTACTGGATTAGGGAATGGTCTATCATTTTTCATTTCATTTTATTCATAATCCTGCTATGCATCTCCCTAAAATTATCCCCACCTTCTCCTAAACTTTATTTTCTCCCTCTTTTTACTCTTTACATTCACAGGCCTTTTCTACTTTTAAAATATCTTTCAATCCTCCCTATTGCCTTGTCAAGTTATTACTTTTGTCCTTCATCTTATGTCCCCTGCAAGCTTTTCAAAAAATTATATCTTTTGATAGCCTCCACTTTCTCAGCTTTCAACCCTTAGCTATGTCTCTATCTAGCTTCTGTTCCTAATACTAAATATAAATTACCCTCCCTAAATTTTCTGAAGATATTCCTAATCAGCAAATGCAAAGATTCATTTTTAGTTCTCATGTTCTTGCCCAACTTTTGTTATTTAACAAAATTACCTAACTCCCTCTCTATCAATGCCTAATCTAGTATTTAACTCTTATTCAGGAGTTTTCAAGAAATTGGATGGCTCAGTGAGTCTTATTTGCTATTGGTAACTCAATTATTTGTCAGAAAAAAATACATCAAGCCAAGAGTGTTTTAGCAGTCAAAAGCCAAAATGTCATGATAAAAAGCAGGGCATCACCACTCCAGAGAAATATTTTTACATATAAAATGTGACCAGATTATGCACATCTTCCATTTTCCCACTTACTTTTTAGAAATGATCACATATGTAAAAAGATCTTTTTTTTAAAAAGTGAAAAATAGGTTTTATTTTCTGTATTTCTTCTCTTTTCTTAAAATTCCATAAATTGCACAACTATTCAATTAGAAACGCAAGCATGTATGTCTATGTATATATGCATGTATGTATATGTATGTGTGTGTGTGTAGATATATAGATATAGCCTTGGAAGGGTAAAAGTTAAAGTCCCTTAAGGGTAAAAGGTAAAAGGGTAAAAGTTAAAGTTAGATTCCCTTAAGGCAAGACCAAGGATGGAGAAGGGCTTAAGCTGAATAGGAAGACAGATATCTGAGTTACTTCTCTCTCACTGTCATGAATTGAAATGGACCTTGAACACTACCTAATTGAACTCTTATTTTACAAATGTGAACACAGAGTTTTATTGGCTTCCCTAATGTCACACAGGTAAAAAGTAACAGATCTGCTTGTTGAATCCAGCTTTTCTTTCTCCAAATCAACTGTTGTTTCCACTATACAACTTTCCTCCATCATTCATCCTAGAAAAGAAATAGAATCAAGAATTTATATAATAACTTGTCTGTATAGTTAAATGAAGGTACCCAGTAAAGCATTTAATTGTTTATTTAGTCTTCTTTTATTTTGAATAATGGAGATAAGCACCATAGTGTGTGGTCAACTAGGTGGCTGCAGTGCAAATATTATATTTAGCAAGTACGAAAAATCATGCTAAAGTTGTGTATGTTAAGGTCAGATTTAGTGTAAAGTCTTGACATATCCCCCAAGAGGTACAGTCTAGGATGAAATGATTTTTAGTTCCTGTATGACCTAAGACATGCTGGGAATGAATTATAAGGAGAAATATTGAAAACAAGTATTTATCATGCTCAGGGTCATTCACATGTATGAAAATAGTAAGACTAAGCAAAGGAGAAACAACTAAAATAGAATACATGAAAGTCTTAATTAGCATTGTTTATTTTTTTGTATCTCTCATAATGTTTTGGCCATTCAACTTAAAGATTCAATTTCTTTTCCTGCTCTATTTTTGAATATGACCACCTCATATAAAAAGGCAGTTTTACCCATATTTATAGCCAAAATTAAGTTGTTAGTAAAGGGTGAATGTTTTTCACTGCTCTGATTACTAATTTGTAATCCCATAGGCTTAGAAATAATGATTCAAAGCCAAAAACAGAAACCTCATGCTGTTTCAGAATGTGCACTGCTTATTAAAAATATCAGTAGCAGATACTATGGTCTTAAGTGATTAAGTGTACATGCCATTTGTATTAAAAAAAGATAAAAAAGCTAAAATTAGAGCTATATTTCAATACTTACATATAAAAATGTGACCTATGATCACATCAATTCAGAAGTTCATTCCAGTTATTTAGATTGCAACCTGTCCATGGATACTCCTCCTTTTTTAGTCTTTTCCATGTACTCCCTTAAGCTTACCACACAGTACATACCTCACATGCCATGGGTATTCTTCATTTTCTTTTAACTTCACAAAGATACCAGTGAAGGCCCTGATCATCCAAGAGTAAAATTTTTACTCTTGCCACATGGCTAGCCCATGTTTTTCAATTGCACATGTCTTTTCTTGTCCATTTTATTCAGTTTTATTATGCCTTGTAACTTGTTCAAACATAGTACTAACCAAACCTTCTACTTCTCATTTTTAATTTTTCAGAGACTGTAATAATATGTGAAAGCTAGCTACACATCATCATCTGGTGTATATTTTTATTATAAAGATGCACTTTTGTTTCTTTCTTTTTTTACATAATAGTGATGTTTCAAAAGAAAATAGTCAAAAAATCTCTCAGAAAAATGATGAAATTTTTTTAAAAAAGGGTATACTTCAATCTTCATTCAGACACCATCAGTTCTTTCTCTGGGGATGGACAGTACTTTTGATCCTAAGCCATTCACAGTTGTCTTGGATCATTGTATTGCTAAGAAAGGCTAAGTCATTCACAGTTGACCATAATAATATTTCTGTTACTTTTTACACAGTACATTTCACTTTTAATCAGTTCATAGAAGTCTTTTCCAGTTTCTCTGAGAGGATTCTGACAATAATTTGGTATAGTACAATAGCATTTCATCATAATCACATACCACAGTTTGTTGAGCCATTCCCCAATTGATGGGCATACACTGAATTTCCAATTCTTTGTCCCCAGAAAAGAGACATTAAAAACAATTTTGTGGATATAGTTTCTTTTCCTTTTTCTTTTCTTTTAATCCCTTTTGAGATATAGACCTAGTTGTGATATTGCTAGGTAGGTCAAAGGTTATACATGGTTTTATTGCCCTTTGGACATAGTTCCAAATTACTGTACAGAATGTTTCAATCATTTAACAACTCCACTAACAGTGCACTAATGTCTCATTTTTCCCACATCCCATCTAACATTTGCCATTTCCAATTTCTGTCCTATTAACCAATCTAATAGAAATGAGATCGTACCTCAGAATTGACTTAATTTACAGTTTTTTAATCAGTAGTGAGAGTACTTTTTCGTATAGCTATAGATAGCTTTGATGACTTCATCAGAAAACTGATCATATCTTTTGATCATTTATAAATTAGGGAAAGGCTCACATGTTTATAAACTTGACTCAGTTCTCTTTATCATTGAGAAATCACTTCTTTGTCAGAGAAACTTATTTCAGAATAATTTCCCTTGATAATTTCTTCAAAGATGCTGCCTAGGCTCTTTTTTTTAATCATAGTTTTCAGGTAGAGCAAAAATTCTTTTTTTTTTCTTTTTAAATTAATTTATTTATCTTTAGGTTTCAACATTCACTTCCATAAAATTTTCACTTTCAAAATTTCTCTCCCTTTTTCTCCTCCCTCCTTCCCAAGATGGCATGCAATTTGATATAGGCTCTACCTATGCATTCGTATTTAAAAAAAAAAAATGTTTGTTACATTAGTCACGATGTAAAGAAGAATTAGAACTACTGGGAGGAACCATGAGAAAGAGGAAACAAAACAAATCAACAAAAGAAAAGAAAGCAAATAATATGTTTCCATCCACATTCAGAACCCAAAGTTCCCTCTCTGGATGTGGATAGCATTATCTATTGTGAGTCTTTTGCAGTTTTAGATACTTGCATTGCTGAGAAAAGCTAAGTCTGTGAAAGTGAGTCATCTCACAATGTGGTTGTTACTGTAGACCAGTAACTTTTAAATTCCCTCTCCTATAAGTATTTTCTAGGTCAGTCACTTTTCCAATGATACATTTTTCTATTTTTTTCATTCTTTTGATTTTATATGACTGATTCTTCATATCTCATGGAGTCATTAGCTTCTACTTGCCCAATTCTAATTTTTAAGAAATTGTTTTCTTCAACTAGTTGTTGTACCTTCTATTCCATTTGGCCAATTCTACTTTTTAAAGGAGTTGTTATATTTAGTGGATTTTTTTCCCATTTGGCCAATTTTGTTCTTTTTAAGGAATTATTTTCCACATTAAATTTCTGTCCTTTCTCCAAGCTTCTTACTCTCTCTTGTATACCTCTTGTTTCTTTTCCCAGTTTTTCATCTGACTATTTTATTTGAGTTTTACAATCCTTCTTGAGCTCTTCCAAGAAGGTTTTTGGGCTTGAGACCAGTTTATATTACCCTTTGAGGTTTCTGATGGAGGTATAGTGAACATGTTGACCTCTTCTGAGTTGGTGTTTTAATCTTTCCTGTTCCCATAGAGTCTATGATCACTGTTTATTTTTGCTTTTGGTTCACATTGTTTTCCTGGTTCCTGACTTTTAAAGCTGAACTTTGTTTCTGGGGCACAAGAAACACTGTCCTAAGCTTCTTGTATTGGAGGCCAGGGGCCTGGTCACTACCTTTGTGTGCTGGGGCCTCAGGTGCTAGCAGATGGACCCTGTAAGGGTGTGACAGCTTGCCTGGTGCTGAGCTGGGGTCCTAATCGTGTTTTCTGGCAGGGGCTGAGGCCAGGTGTATGTTTTTTTTTTTTTTTCTGCATTTCCCTGGGGCTACTCTGAAGCATGTGAAGGTCCAGCAACTGGAGGACTCTTGCTCATCTGGGGCTGTGCTAGCACACATGGTGGTTCTCAGAGCTAGGGTCTGCTGGTCTCCCTAGTTATGTTAAGACATATAGGGGATCCTGGGGTTTGCCTTCTCTGCCACCCTGAGGTTAGAATCTCCAGCTGGTTCATTGTGGTGGGGCCTGTTCCTAGCTTACTGGGTTGTTGTCTGTTCTGGAATGCTCTCCCCATTTACCCAAATAAGATGAACCTTTCTTGGTGATCCAAAAAGTTTTTCAGGCTTAAAAGATTACTCCATCCCATGCGTCAGCTAGCTCCAGTGTTCCAGGATTTTTCCTCAGGTACTACATTCTGGGTTTTTTCAAAGGTCAGTGAGGAAGATTTACCCTGGTTTACTGTTTGCTCTGCCATCTTGGCTCCTAGAAGTCAATTCTGATAATTTCTTGGATATGATGTCGAGGTTCTTTCTTTTTATTCATGACTTCAGGTAGTCCAATAATTTTAAAATTATCTCTTTAGGATTTACTTTCTGGATCAGTTGTTTTTCCAATGAGATAGTTCACATTGTTTTCTATTATTTTTGTTCTTTTAATTTTCTTTTATTGTTTCTTTATTTCTCATAAAGTCATTGGCTTCCACTTGCTACATTCTAATTTTTAAGGAATTATCTATTTTTCTCTTTTAAAATCTAATTTATTTTCAATCTTCAACAATCACCTCTATAAGTTTTAAATTTTCTCCCCATTTCCTCCCCTTCCTAAGACAGCATGCAATCTTATATGCATTCTACACCTTAGATTCTTATTAAACACATTTTCACATTAGTCATGTTAGATGGAATAATTAAATAAAATGGGAGAAACTATGAGAAAAATAAAAACAAAACAAAACACAAGAGAAAATAATCTGTTTCATTCTGCATTCTGGTTCCATAGTTCTTTTGCTGCATGTGCACAGCATTTTGTTTCAAGAGAAGGAATTCTATTTTTCAGTGAACTTTTGTACCTTCTTTTCCATTTGGCCAATTCTGATTTTTAAGGCCTTAATCTCCTCTCATCTTCTCATTTTTGAAAACCTTTTACCATTTGGCCTAGTCTGTTGTTTAATATGTTATTTTCTTCAGCGTATGTGTGTGTGTGTGTGTGTGTGTGTGTGTGTGTGTCCCCTTTACCAAGCTGTTAATTTGTTTTTTTCATTATTTTCTTGCATCACTCATTTTTCTTTCCAATTTTTCCTCTACTTCTCTTACGTGATTTTAAAAGTTCTTTTTGAGGTCTTCCATGTCCTGAGACAAATTTATATTTTTTCTTGAAGACTTTAGAAATGTTTATACAGGATCCCTGTCTTAGCACTGGACATAGGACCAGAGACTATTTAGCAAATTCTTTGTCTATACTCATTTCCGAGGCATAGTTTAATGGCAGAGAGAGGCACGTTTGGTCAAGAGAATATGAGAACTCTTATGAATAGTATCTCTTCTGGTCATAAGGTATGAGGAACCTTGAGAAACTGCATCACTTTTGGTCCCCAAGGGATCAGGAGACTTTCCTGAGTAACAACAAGAGTGTAGATCAATAGAGGAACGACCATAATTTTTCACAGATCAAATCAACTTGAAAGCATCAAAATTTTAAAACTCCCAGAACTTGCTCTAAAAACAGTAATGTGAAATAGACTGAAGTTTGAGAAAGTGCCCCTCAAAATGACTGGTATCAGAAATGAAAAGAGTGGTTGAATCACCAAGAAAATAAAGTTAAAACAATGATTCAGAATTATTTTACCCAATTATATGCCAGTAACACTGATAATCCAAGTAAAATGGGTAAATAATCACTATAATACAAACTGTCCTGATTAACAAAAGAAGAAATTGACAAAATTAATAGGAAAACAATTTGGCAGAAACTGGATTAAGACAAACATCTCATAAGAAGAGATCAAAATGGATGGATAATTTAGTCATTAAGCATGATACCATTTGCAAATTAGGGGAGCATGGAAAAATGCATCTGTCAGATCTATGGATAAGAAAAGAGTTTTATTACCAAAAAAGAGAAAGAGCAGATAATGACAAATAATGTGGATAATTTTAATTACATGAAATTAAATACTGTTTCACAAAACCCTCTAGCCAAAATTAGAAGTAAAATAGAAACATCAGAAAAAAATATTAGAAAAATTTCTCTAACATGTAGGGAAAAGAGCCAAATTTATAAAAAGTAAATAAAAACAGCCATTTCCCACTTGATACATAGTCAAAGGATTTGAACAGGCAAATTTCTGAAAAAAGAGACTAAAGTTGTCAATATTCACATAAAAAAATGGTGTAAATAAATATTGAGTAGAAAAATACAAATTGAAACAACTCTGAGATGTCCCCTCATGTCTATAAGATTGGCTAACATGAAAATATTAGGAAAATAACAAACAATGGAGAGAAAGTGGAAAAATTAGTACACAAATGCACTGTGTGTGTAATTATGAACTAATATATATGTATATTCTGGAGAATAATTTGAAACTACACAAAAGGGTTATAAAATTGTGCATTTCCTTTACTTACTAATACCACTATTATGTCAGTAAAGCAGAGATTTCAAAGAGAAAATGACCTGTCTGTACAAAAATATTTATAGCAGCTCTTTTTATGTTGACAAAGAATTGAAAATGGGGGCAGAGAGGGGAGAGAAAAGTATTTCCATCAATAGAATTCACTGAACGTGTTGTGGCATATAATTGTGAGGAATATTCTTCTTTAAGAAATGATGACAACTATTGCTTCAGAGAAACAAGAAGCCTTATATTAATTGGTACAATGTGAAATAAGCAGCATCAGGAGAACACTGTACCCAGTAATAGCAACATTATAAGGATAATCAACCAAGAAGGATTTAGCTACTTACCTCAAGGGAATGATCTAAAACAATTCCAAAGAACCTATGAAGAAAGAATGCTACCCACATCAAGAAAAGAGAACTGATAAATTCTGAATGTCAATTGAAATATAATTTTTAAAACATTCATTATTTCCTTTGGTTTTTTGGGTTTTTGTTTTCCTTTGTAACATGGCTGATATAGAATTTTGTTTCAATTACCATAAGTATATAATAAGTATCAGACTGATTGACTTCTCAAGGAGGAGGAAGGATTGATAGGTAAGAAAACAATTTGGAAGTCAGAATTTTTAAAAGGAATTTTATTTTTATTTATTTATTAATATAGTTTTTATTTCTTTTTAATTCAAAAACCTGGGACAGTTTTTTATCCTTTGCAATTTTCATTTATGATTTCTTGGAATGTAGCTCTGATAAAAATAAACAGACTTAAAAAAACATTTTTATTTCTAATGGAGCTACTTGACTATGCCTTTAAACCCAAATCACTCTGACTTTCACTGAATGGCTAATAATAGCCCCTTGCTCAAGCCTAGATGGTTGTTGTTTAGTTTTAGTAGCTTAGAATAAGTGTAAACATCAATTGTTCTGGTCAGAAACTTTGAGGGTATTCTCCTCTCAGATTGATATCTTTTGAATTGTCAACTAGACCATCTTCTGCCTCAGATTCTTACTTAGCTCTTAGTCAGTGAATGGCATTCCCACAGAAAACTAGAGAACTTTAAATGAAAAAGGCCAAGATTATTCCTTTCATCCTGACCCACTGTGAGTCATCTTGCCTTTCATTTTGCCACTGGACTTTGATGGCTCTGGAGAAGAGAGTAGGTTTGACAATTTTGTGCAGTATTTACTCAATTAAATCCTATTTGAGCCCAAGTCATCACACTCATGGTACCATTGGTTTCTTCAAAGAATTAGGGATAGATAATAACAAAACAGCTTAGCCTTTCTAAAATAAACTAATAGAATTAAGTCTCAAAGTGTCACTTTCCAATGAAATTGTGAGCTTGTCTTTAGAGTAAGAATCATTCTTACTATTTTTTAAAATGGAAATGAAAGATGATATTCTGAAAGCTGAATACAAAAATCATAGCAAATCAATAAAAAAGAAGCACAAGAAAGATTGAAATATTCTAACCACACTTTTTACAATTTTAAGTTTATTTTCTTATTAGAATAATTTATTTCTTTTGGATGAGATTTAGCATTAGTATTACTTTTAATTCTCAGAGAAAGTTTAGGGCTGTTTGATTCTTGTTTTTCTAAATTTGTTGCAACAATGATTATCAACTTGAATCTGCTATGTAGCCTACTTTATTTAACCCTATCATAAAGTTGACAATTTCTGCATTTTTTATAGAACTGAATGCCAAATGAGTATGAGGAATTGTAAAAAATAATGTAATATTCCAGAGAAATGGGAGGAAAAACAGTGAGGTAAGTGAGATGCAGTGTTTGACCTACAGTCAAAGTAATCTGAATTCAATTATCATCACAGATCCTTACTAACTGTGTGACTGAGAATTCAATTAAACTTTGTTTTCCTCAGTTTCCTCAACTATATAATAAATATAATTGCACTTATTTCTTAAGGTATTTATTTGAATCAAACAAGATAATATTTATAAAGTTATTTGTACACAGCTTCTCATACAGTAGGCACTTAACAAATTCTTTTTTCCTACATATCTTACAATATTGAAGTTACAGGATTCATGACTTCTTATTTTTAATAGTAGAAGAAAAACTCTGTTGAAGAAGACCACTCAAAAAGGACAGTACCTATAATGCAAAATCCATCTTTGTTGTGGTGAAGGCCAAAATTCTGTACTGCTGAAGAGGGATGAGTGCTGCCTCAACTCCCTTAACAGCACTTCAGGAAAAGTGAATGTTAAGAGATATGGTTCAAAATTGTGTGTTACCAACCATCCAAAAATTTATGGACTGTCAGTAAAATATACCAAGCAAAAATTGCCTGTCAGTAAAAACCACAGAAAAATTTATGTCAGTAAAAATGGCAAGATATTCTCAAAATTTCCCCCCTTACTTTGATAACCTCTTCTCTGTTTTCAGCAGTAAGCTTAATAAAAACTGATATTAGAAACAAACTGTCAAGTCCTATGCTAGAAAACTTAAGCACTGTGTGAAATGGAGCAGGAAAAATCATGTGAGAAATTGTAGATTCTGTAAATATTGACCTGTACAACTATAAAAATGAATGTGGAAAATAAAGTGAAGACTTCATTAATATATGATACATTTAACCTGAAAGTATGGTTATTTCTTTTGAAGAATAGAAAGGACATGAAGTACAGCATGAAAGGACTTTTTAAAAGCTAGATATTTTGGATTTTCTGAATGGGTATCCTATTGCTTCCTATCCTCCTAATAATTTCATATCTCCCATATACTTGATAACTGAGGAATTATTCTCCCTAAGACTGAAAAGCATCAGGACTTTCTCAGAAATTCTCATTGAAAAAACATTCTAATATTTTCACCAAATCCAAACACAGAATGATCAGGACAGTAATCCATTCTTAAGTGGAGAGGACAATGATCATATATTTATCAATGTGAATCCATAAAATGGAAACTTCTTTAATGCATTTTATTTAATATTTTCTTTTCCCCCACTTACATATAAAAATAAATTTTATCATTCATTTTTAAAACTCTGAGTTCCAAATTCCTTTCTTTTCTCCTTCCCAACTCCTCCCTACCCATTGAGAAGGTAAGCAATTTGATATAGGTTATGCATATGTAGTCATAAAACATATTTCCATATTAGTCATGTTGTGAAAGAAAACAGTACAAAAAAAACAAACGAACTCAAAAAAAAATAAAGTAAAAATGAGAAGTATGTTTCAATCTGTATTCAGATACCATCAGTTCTCCCTCTGGGGATGGATATCATCTTTCATCATAAGTTCTCTTGGATCCTTGTATTGCTGAAAATATTTCAGTTATTTATAGCTGACTATCTTACAATATTTCTGTTACTTCATACATTGTACTTTGTATGAGTTCATGTAAGTCTTTCTAGTTTTTTCTGAGAGCATTCTAATCATCCTTTCTTATTAGTCATTTTTCTTAGTCATTCACATTTCGTCATCAAACAATGTTACTTTTACTATGTACAGTGATCTCCTATCTCTGCTCAATTCACTTTGCATCAGTTTATTTCCAGGCTTTTCCAAAAGCACCCTGTCCTTTTTTATAGCCCAGTTTTATCCCATCATTACTATTACACCATTGATGGGCATCTCTTCAATTTCCTTCTTTGCCACATCAAAAACAGCTGCTATAAGTAGTTTTATACATATGGGTCCTTATCCTTTTTTAAAATCTCTTTTGGGATAAGACCTAGAAGTGGAATTGCTAGGTCAAAGGATATGTATGGTTTTATGGCCATTTGAGCATAATTTGAAATTGCCCTAAAGAATGGTTGAACGTGTTCATAACTCCACCAAAACTGTATTAATGTCTCATTTTCCCTACATCCCCTCCAACATTTGTCATTTTCCTTTTCTTTCCTATTAACCAAATTAATAGGTATGAGGTAGTACCTCAGAACTGTTTTAATTTGCATTTTCCCAATTATTAATGAGCCAGAGCATTTTTTAAATATGGCTAGAGATAGCTTTGAATACTTCATCTGAAAATTGTTAAATATGTTTTAAAATTTTTGTATGGTGGCTATTGAAGAAGTACCACAAATTGTCAACAAAGAAGTGAAGAACCAGGAAAAATATTTGGAAGATATATACTTAGGGCTCTGTTATAGGTACCTTTGTTGAATTTGTTATGCTGAAGGGCTATTGAGATAGGACAATGACTCCTGCCCCTTAGATTTAATGAAAAAGCAGATGCCTATATTTATGAATCACCAAGGGATTTCTTTCCAGTATGGCTATTTCCTTTATCTCATATTTAAAACAATGATTTTTTTTAAAGAGCAAACCTTTAATTTTGGAAAGAACTTTGAACATTTTTGTTTAAAATCCTAAAGAATGTGGGTAAAACGTTTTGCCTTAGTTATCATGTGTTCTTTGAAAATATATATGTTTATGTGCTTGTGGATGTGGGTATGTATGTACATATAAATATACTCATATATACATACATATGCATATATTTCAAAGAAAATGCATTTATGGAATATATACATGCATATATACACATGTGTATAAGTAGATGTGTATCTGTAGTCTATAGTGTATATCTATATTGATATCTGTATTGTATCTATCTTAACAGAGAAACATAGATATACACATATATTTTATGTGTTTATGTGTAAGTAGGGGAATGTACTAGTAAATAAATCACAATTAGATTTATACCTTTGTTATTAACCTTCATTGTTTGTTTGAATTGGAATGTTTTAATTTGACAGAGTTACAATTTGTTAAGACATAATGGTAAGCTGATAGAGAAATCATGAGCAGACTTCTCCTAATACCACCTCCCACCCAAGCAACAATAAAACAATGCCTCCAGTCTAACTCTGGAGTGGCAGAGCCAAAAAAAGGTCAGTATCAGACATTCTTCCAACCCAAGGTAACACAGAAGGTCAGAAAGAGAAATCTGTGATTTGTAAGGCTTGCCCAGAGTTCAAAACACCAGTGGCAGGACAAGGTGTTGACAGAAGCAGCAGCAGCTTCCATAGCTCTCAATTTGAAGACATTAAGGGGACCTGTCAACAGGCCAGAAAGACATTACAGGGTACCCCATACTAGTACTGGACACAAAAACTGGTGCTGTTCAGCAGTTCCATAGCCTATACCCACTTCTGTGTCATAATTCAAAATCATAGAAAAACACTTTCAGTTAAGAGGGAGAAGGAATTTGAAGAGCAATTGTTCTGCAATTCCTCTGCCTATAACCACTCTGGGTTCAAGGGTGCAGAGCAGCATTTTCAGTGAAGAGGGAGCAGGAACCATGAGTAACAGTATCATTCCTAGTCCTAAGGAAGGAAGGGTCATGAGGAGAATTATGAATTACAACCCCAACAGATCAGCAGCCCTTCCTGGGTAGGGACCAGAGTTCAGACCAAGAGGACATTAACCATACCTCTCCCCAAATCATATCACCTTGGAAGAACTGAAAACTCCCCAAACCCCAGAACAATCTCTGAGAACAGAAGTATGAAAAAGCCTGAAACAGAAAAAGTTGTTCTTCCATGCACCATTCTGGAAAGATAGAGCAACATGAACTCAAAGCCCCACATCAAGAAAATGCATGGGAAAATTAGCAAAAAAAAAAAAAAAAAGAATATGATCATAAAAGCCTACTATGGTGAGAGGGAAAATCAAGACACAAACTTAGGGAACAGTGAAGTCAAAACATCAATATGCAAAGCCTGAAAGGAAAGATGTGAATTGGATAAAAGCCCAACAAGAATATCTAGAGAAGTTAAAAACATATTTTCAAAATCAAAAAAAAAGTGATCAAAGAATAATACGGTAAAGAAATGAAAGCAAAGGAAGAAAATTTTTAAGACAATTAACAGCTTGCAAAAATATTAAAGAAAGTAGCACTAAGGATATGAAAAGACAGTTTTTGGGAGAATAAACCAAAATTTTCAATAACTATATGAAAAAAAGTCTCTAAAACTCTATTGATTAGAAATGCAATTAATACTAAGGTCTCCACTCACCTGTTACATTGACTAATATGACAGAAAAGGAAAATGACAAATGTTGGAGGGGATGTGAAAAAACGGGAATACTAATGCACTGCTCAGGGAGATATGAACCGATCAAACCACTGTGAAGAGTAATTTGGACCTACGTACAAAAGGGGATAAAAGTGTGCCTGCTCTTCAACACAGTTATAATATTACTAGATCTGTATCACAAAGAGATTTTTCAAAGAGGAAAAAGTCATATATGTATTAAAAAGTGTGTGTGTGTGTGTGTGTGTGTGTGTGTGTTTATATCTGGAGAGTATACTAGAGATTCTGTGAAAGTGAATCACTTTCAATTGAGTTCTCTTAGGAAGACTCTGAAGATCACCAGGCACAAAGAGGTATCAAACATTGAGGTCTTTTTCAAGCTGTACTGACAAACATTCAAAGTCTACTACAGAGAATACTTACACACACACACACACACACACACACACACACACAAAGAGCTGATATATATATATATATATACACATATGCATGTGTGTATATGGACATATACACACATGTGGGTGTTTGTGTGTGAGGCTTTGTGTGTCATGCAGTTCTTGTGCCTTTAACTTGAGGCTTTGTGTGTTGTGGCCTCTGGTTCCTTCAGCTAGAAGTTAAAGTGCTGTAGCTTACCTGGTGCTCAGCTGACTGGTGTGAGAAAGCAGAGGCCTGGTGAAGTCTTTTTGTATTTCCTCAGATTTACCCTGGAACTAGCTTGTTAAGTGTGGGAGAGGGGAGGTCTGGCTACAGGAGGTCTCCTCTGCTGAGCTGGAGCACAGGCAATCTTAGCAGTTGGTGATCCAGGCTCCTCTAGTGTCTTACTGATTCTCCTGGTGTGTTGATGCACACCTGGTATCCTGGTGTTAGTGGTTCCAGGGCTGCATTCCCCTGGCATTCTGGATCTCTTCCTGGTTTGCTGAGGTGGGGCTGTCTGGCACAGCTCTGGTCCTACACTGCTTCCCTTCCACCACAACAAGAGAAACCATCCTTAACGATTTTCCTAGCCCCACATGCTAAGGGACTGTTTGCCCCTTTTGCTGATTCACTGTTGTAGGATTTTTCTGGGTAAATATTTTATGGTTTTATCAAAGTCAACAACAGTGTGGGGAAGAACATTTACCAATCACTCTGCCATTTTCGCTCTCAGAAGTTCAAGCAGGTGACTTACAGACATTTCATCTGTGGGTCAATAGTCTCAGGAGCAGCCACTGCAGATACCTGGGGCTCCATGGCTCTCACTGGATTCTTGTTCTGGGTTGATATGCCAAAGATTCCACAATGTACTCACTGCCTCAGACTGCCTGGGGCTTCCTGCTCAGCTTTCTGTGGTGGGGATGTGCTGGTACAGCCTGCATGCTGTGCTTTGAGTACTCTTCTAGCTTCACAAAATAGATGCTTCCCCCTAAATGACTATTTTTACAGAGAACTCACACAAGGTAACCACTCACATGAAGTTCAAAAGAAATGACTTAAGGACACTCTCAAGGTCTTTCTGAAGAATTCTGAAATTTGTTGCATTGTGTGTGAGACACTGCAAACGGACCACCCAACATGGCATTCCAACACCAAAGAAGAAACTGTGCTCTATTAGCAAAGCAGAATTGTAATAGTTCAAAAGATGAGATGTGTACATTTAGAAATATTTATACTTGCAACATTCATGTGGTCTATTTGTTATTGACCTGTGGGAGACCTATCCAAAATCATATTGGTCTGATCAGTCACAGTTGGACACATTGAACATTGATTCTCACATTATGAAGTCATTTTGGTCATCTTTAAAAATAAAAAAATGACAGCAGGAAACCAACATTCAATATTGCACTAAAAATACTACCTATATCAGAAGACACATAGGCAAAAAGAAATGAGTTGATTAAAATAAATAGTGAGGAAATAAAACTATCACATTTTTACAGATGGCATGATGGTATACTCACAGAATTCTAGAAAATCAACTAAAAGCTAACACAAATAATTACAACTTAAGCAAAGTTGCAGGCTATAAAATAAACTCACATAAATCTATAACATTTTTATATACCACAAGCAAAACTCACCAGGAAGAGATACAAAGAAAAATCATGGACAAGATAATTTGAGACTCTACCTGTTAGATTAAAACTACGCATTGTATGAACACAATTACAAAACATTCTCTTCACATACAAAGATAAGTTTAAATAATTGAAGAAATATTATTTGCTCTTGGGTAGGCTGAGCCAACATAATAGAAATTATAATTCAACTTACATTAATTTACTTACTTAGACCAATGACAATCAAGTACCCAAAGAATTGCTTTATATCCTAGAACAACAACAACAAAAAAGACCAGTAGCAAAATTCGTCTGGTAGAACAAAACATCAAGAATACCAAGGGGATCAATGAAAAAAAATGGTAGGAAAGGCAGCTTAGCAGAAGCAGATCTCAAGCTGTATTACAAAGTGGTAATCAACAAAAGCATCTGAACTAGTTAAGAAACAGAGTGGTGGTTCAGTAGAATAGATTGCATACATGATATACATCAGTAAGAGACCAAAATAAGTTCCTGATTCCCAAAAATCCAAGCTTTGGGAGTAAAAACTCACCATTTGCAAAAATTAATAGGAAAACTGGAAGAAAATTTGCCAGAAACTAGGCAAAGACCAGCATTTCACAACATGAAATCAAAATGAACAGATGATTTAGAAATTGAGGGTGATATCATAGGAAAATCAAGGGAACTTTGAAAATATGCACCTATCATATATATATGAATAAGGGAAGAGTTTTTTTTTCTTTTTTCAAATTTTTCTCCAATTTATTTATTTATTTTTAGTTCTCAACGTTCATTTGCACAGGATTTTGAGTTTCAAATTTTCTCCCCATCTCTCCCCTCCCCCCACTCCAGAATACCATGCATTCTGATTACCCCTTCCCTCAATCTACCCTCCCTTCTATCACACTCCTCCCTTCCCTTATCCTCATCTTTTCTCTTTCATTTTAGGGCAGGATAGATTTCTATACGTAATTACCTGTATTTCTTATTTCCCAGTTACATGCAAAAACAATTCTCATCATTCTTTCCTAAAACTTTGAGTTCTAACTTCTTTTCCTTCCTCCATCCCCACTGAGACCACAAGCAATTCAATATAGGCTATATATGTGTAGTTTTACTGAAAACTTCCATAATAGGCATGTTGTATAAAATTAACTATATTTCCCTCCATCCTATCCTGCCCCCCATTTATTCCATTATCTCTTTTGACCTTGTCCCTCCTCAAAACTGTTTACTTCTAATTACCCCCTCCTCTCATTTGCTCTCACTTCTATCATCCCCCCCCATACCCCACTTATACCTTTCTCTCCTACTTTTCTGTACTGTAAAATAAATTTTCATGCCAAACTGAGTATGTATGCTATTTCCTACTCAAACCAAATGTGATGATAGTAAGTTTCACTTTTTCCCTCTCATCACACCCTTTTACCATCCATTGAACAAGCTTTTTCTTGCCTTTTTAATGAGAACTAATTTACCCCATTTCATTTCTCCCTTTCTCCTCTCAATATATTCCTTTCTTACCCCTTAATTCTACTTTTTTATGTATCATGCCTTCCTATTCAAGTCGCACTGTGAGTGTCCTCTCTCTCTCTCTCTCTCTTTCTCTCTCTCTCTCTCTCTCTCTCTCTCTCTCTCTCTCTCTATATATATATATATATATATATATATATATATATATATACATATATATATATATATATATATATATATATACATATTTGTGTGTGTGTGTCTAATCCCTCCAACTACCCAAATACTGAGAAAAGTCTGAAGATTTGCAAATATTATCTTTCAGTGTAGGAATGTAAACAGTTTAGCCTTTGTAAGTCCTTTATGATTTCTCTTTTCTGTTTATTTTTCATCATTCTCTTGATTCTTGTGTTTGAAAGTCAAATTTTCTTTTCAGCTCTGGTCTTTTTATCAAATGCTTGAAAGTCCACTATTTTGTTGAATGAACATTTTTTTCCCTTGAAGTATTATTTTCAGTTTTGCTGGGTAGGTGATTCTTGGTTTTAATCCTAGTGTCTTTCACTTCTGAAATATATTCAAAGCCTTTCAATCCCATGACATAAAAGCTGCCAGATCCTGTGTTATCCTGATTGTATTTTCACAATACTTGAATTGTATCTTTCTGGTTGCCCTCAATATTATCTTCTTGACCTGGGAGCTCTGGAATTTGACTACAATATTCCTAGGAATTTTTCTTTTTGGATCTCTTTCATGAGGTGATGGGTGAGTTTTTTAAATATTTATTTTACCCTCAGATTCCAGAATATCAGGGCAGTTTTCCTGGATAATTTCATCAAAGATTACGTCTAGGTTCTTTTTATGATCATGGCTTTCAGGTATTCCCATAATTTTTAAATTGTCTCTCCTGGATCTATTTTCCAGGAGAGTTGTTTCTCCAATGAGATATTTCACATTGTCTTCTATTTTTTCATTCTTTTTGTTTTGTTTTGTACTTTCTTGGTTTCTCATAAAATCATTAGCTTGCATGTGCTCCATTCTTATTTTTAAAGAATTATTTTCTGTAGTGAGCTTTTGAACCTCCTTTTCCATTTGGGTAATCCTGCTCTTGAAAGCATTCTTCTCCTCATTGACTTTTTGGGCCTCTTTTGCCATTTGAGTTAGTCTATTTTTAAAGGTGTTAATTTCTTCAGCATTTTTTTTTTTTTGGTCTCTTTTAGCAAGTTGTTGACTTGCTTTTCCATGATTTTTTTGCATTGCTCTCTTTTCTTTTTCTAATTTTTCCTCCACCTCTTTCACTTGATTTCAAAATCCTTTTTGAGTTCTTCCATGGCTTGAGACCATTGCACATTTGTTTTGGAGGTTTTGGATGCAGAATCCTTGACTTTTAGGTCCTCCTCTGATGGTATGCATTGTTCTTCCTCATGCAAAAGGATGGAAGAAAATACCTGCTCACCCAGAAAGTTACCTTCTATTGTCTTATTCGTTTTCCTTTTTTTGGACATTTTCCCAGCCAATTACTTGACTTTTGAGTTCTTTGTCAAGAGGAGTATATACTCTAGGGACCTATAAATTCTCAGTTCCTCCAAGGTGGCACAATCAAGGAACAGGAGTTTGTTCCTTTCCTGGTCTGCATTCTGGTCTGTGAGCAGGATTCCAACTTCAGACCCTCCACCAGCTCCACCACGTCAGCCCTCTTCCTCATCTGATGGCTGCTACTCAGGGCTGAGAACTAGATCAGCTGTTCTATTCCCCCAGGGTATTTGGGCCATGTCACCTGCCATTGCCTGGGGCCAGGGCTAGACTGCTGCGTTCAGTTCTCACCCAAGTGAAAGAGATTTTTTCACTGACCTTTGAAGTTGTCTTTGACATTTGTGAGTTGAGGAATCTGGGACCCACAACTGCTGCAGGTGGTACCTCGAAGCCCATTCTAGTTGTGGCCTTGCCATGGTGAAGCCAAGGTTGGGCTGTGTTGCGCTGTGCTCCACACCTGGTAGACCTTTCCTGCTGGCCTTTCAGGCTGCCTTGGGCTTCAAATCTCTTTTACTCTGTAGTTTTGTGGCTACTGCTGCTCTAGAATTTTAGAGTCATTTCTATAGGCATTTTATGGGCTTTGGGGGGAAAGCTAAGAGTAGGTCTGTCCTTCTACTCCACTACCATGGCTCCACACAGGGCAAGAGTTTATTACCCAAAAAGTAATAGAAGAAATTATGCCAAATGAAATTGATAATTTCATGAAATTAAATGATTTTACTCAAATTAGAGTAATTCAGTCAAAATACTACAGGGAAAATAGGCAATGGAAAAAATAATTTGTTACAGCAATTTCTCAGATAAAGGTCTCATTTCTCAAATATATAAGGAACTGAGCCAAGTTTATAAAAAAAAAATGAATGTCATTCTCCTCTTGGTAAACGGTCAAAGGATATGAATGGACAATTTTCAGAAGAAGAAATCAAAGTTGTTGATAGTCATATGAAAAAATGATGTAAATCAATATTGAGCAGACAAATGCAAATTGCAGCAACTCTGAAATACCACCTCACACTATCAAATTGTCTAACATGACAGAAAAGGACAATGACAAATGCTAGAGCAGATGTGGAAAAATTGGCATGCTGATGCACTGTACGTGGAAATGTGAACTAGTCCCACCATTTTGTAGAAAGGTTTGAAAGTATGCCCGTAGGTCTATAAAACTATATATACCCTTTAACTCAGTGATACTGGTACTAGATCAGTATCCCAGTCTATCCATACATACACACACACACACACACACACACACACACACACACACACACATACACACACACATACACACACACACACACACACACACAGTCAACTCTTTTTTGTGGTGGCAAAGAATTGGAAATCAAGTGGACGTCCATCAATTGGAAAATGACTAAATGTGTTGTTGTATGCTTGTGATGGAATGCTATAATGGTATAAGGAAGAATGAGCAGGATTATTTCATAGAGACCTGGGAAGCCTTTTGTGAACTTATACTAACTGAAGGGAGCAGAAGCAGTAGAACCATGTACAGTTACAATAATATTGTAAGGATCATCAACAGTGAAAGATAGTTTAGCTACCCTGATCAAGAAAATGATTCCAGAAAATTTCAAATGATCTATGATGAAAAACTGATGAACTTTGAATGCAGACTGGAGCATACTTTTTAACTTTTTATTGTTTCATTTTTTTGTATTTTCTTTGTAATATTGCTGATATGAAAATATATTTGGTACAAAACCATAAGCGTAATCAAAATCAAAGTGTTTGCCTTCTCAAGCTGGGAGTAGTGGTGGTAGGGAAGGAGAGAATTTGGAACTTAACATTTCAAAAAATAAATGTTAAAAAAATTGCATGTAATTGGGAAGTAAAAATTATTTCAAAATAAAGGTATATTGGATTTGAATTTCACAGGAAATTATGAATTACATTCTATAAGATGAAAATTATTAATCAATAATTTTGCAGATTGACATTACTCAGCAAAATAAATTATCTTACTCAAGTTACTTACTAAGTATATTTCACAATGAAACTAATAAGCACTATCATGAAGAATTTGCTAATACTGGTTCCTGCTTATAGGATAGCACTCATCTGCATACGTATACTACACATATACTTGCTGTCTAAGTGAAATGTTGAAACAATTAGGATAAGTTATAAGCAGAATGACCAACTTCCAGTGATCATCAATATACTTTTTACTATCCAACCATCTTGCAAATGTAGAAATTATTCAAATGTACCAGAGAGTATACACATTGGAAGTAAATAATTTGCCCTGAATCTTAGCTAAATGAACCTCATTCTATAATGAGTAAAGAAACAGTCATCCAGCCTTTGCTTTAAGACTTCACTTTGAGGGAAATATGCTGAGACTGCTCTTCTCATCTTTGGACATTTGTGAGGAATTTTTACCCCCAGCTAGTCAATATTTACCTCTCAGAAATTTAAATGGTTTTTGAGTTCTGTTCTTTGAAGCTAAACTAAGCAGAAAGTGTTTTGTACATATCCCTACAAATTTTTGAAAATAATTTTGCCCCTGTTTTCCCCTTCTCCAATTCCTTCAAGTAAGTCATTCATGACATGGTAGCACTGCTGTGGACACTTTCTATCTTCTCAATATTCTTCCTAATATGTTTACTCAAAGATGAACATAACTCTGCAGATACAATTTTACTAGGAGACTACACAGTAGGTCTATGACATCCGTCATTTATACAATTTCTCTTTTTAGATTAAATTTCATCACAATTTTCCTTTTTTTTAGTTGCTATGTGTTATTATTGATAAATACTGTGCTCATAGTTCACTCTATCTCTAGATCTTTTTCATAACAATTGTATCTCCCCCCCAGAACATTCATGATATGTATGAGATAATAGGAAAATACATATTTTTCATTATCTCATTTTTAAAGACAGTTCCAACTTTCTTGGAATCAATGTTGACCATATCTGATGCTGTGGCCTATCTGATTTTAGAATGCATCAGTTACATATAAAGATGTTATATTTTTCCCTAAAATCATTCTTTTTGGCTTGTAAATGACAATTTCATATGAACACAATGTTTCCTGCTAAAATTGTACTTCGAATACTCATGTTCTAAACTAAAGAGAAAAGGGCAGGTTTATGTGAACTTATTAAAGAAAGAGATTCAAAAATTTACAAACAACATGAATGTCTTTGCTTTACACAATAGATGGATACTTTAAAATTTATGTATAGATCATTTTTTCCACTAATAAGATAAATCATTATACGCTTACTAAGGGAGGAATATGGTTCACAAATAGATTTAACACCTTCATACAAAGACAGACCATATCTATAACACTTTCACTCTGAGTAGAAAGTCCAAATACAACAAGCAATACTGGAAGTAGAAATAGAATTGGAAGATGGCGAATTGCCTCCAAGTGCTCTCAAACAAAGAGCTAAGCTTGCTTGTCCCTTTCTATATGTTCCTATCTTTGAACTAACAGATCCAAAAATGTTTTTGGGGTCTGATTTCCCACTTAGATTTTCTCTCTCTGATGCCCTGTCTGGACTGTGGATCTATGCCTTTAGAGGGAATGGGATCATAGATATGCCAGTGAAGGATATCAGTGGCACAAGAAGTGGCGCATACTGGTCTCCTTTTTACTCCCCTCCTAAATGCACAAAACATTCATGCCTTACCACTCCTACCTTTTTCCATTCTCTCCTCTTCCCACTGTGATCCCTGATACCTTAACAAACTATCCATCAATGTAGATTTCTCCCTCCTACATTCCTTTCACATTTAGTTACTCACTGAAAATCACAATTCTGAAGATTACTTTATCCCTTGGTACAATTTGCATGGATGATGACTCTTTTTCTTAACTATATCCCCCCAATCCAGTGCTCTCACAGGGACTCAATTGCCCCTGTCATGTCCTGCATCTTAAATCATCACTCAAGAACTGTCTCTAATCTTTTACAATACACTGAATCATATCTAGTCATGGCTGTTTCTATATTCTCCAGAGTTCAATGTCATTCTTCTTCCTCCTAGTAAGTTCAGTACCTTATTTACAGTCTCCTCCATACTAACTGCTTTCAAAAACTTTGGCCCTTTAGCTTTTTAGCTCCTCTGATATCTATTTCTGGTCTGTTTTCACCAAACATAGAAAAAGGTCACCCCTCAGGAACCATTCCAATACCTCCTAACTCAATTTTCCTGGTTTCTAGAATTCCTATTTATGGCTATATGAAAAATCCCACATTTATTTTGTGAGTATAAAAATATGTCCTATTTTCTACCATCAATCAATTTCCCATACAAGATATCAATAACTATAGTGGAGGAAGGTCTTTCTATACTTCTTGTGGTTCTGGAGGATATTTCATACTGAGTTCCAATGAAAGGTTATTTTAAAATTTTAAATAATGCACATGTATGTATATATGCATAAATATGTGTAAATGTGTGTGGGGGGGCAAATGTGTGTGCACATACTATATTGGGAGAGAAACAAGGTTGTGTGCTTGTTCCCATGCTTTTCAGCCATATTATCAAATTCCTTTAATGGCATCAAGCTATCCCACTCATGGTAAATTCTTCAACTTGAAAAGGCTACAAGCCAAGATCAAAGTAGAGGGAGTGCTGCTGCATGATTTTCTGTTTGCAGATGATGTGCACTCAATGAAGTGTCTGAAGCTGAAATTCAATAAAGTAGGGATCATTTCTCTGCTGCTTGTGCTAATTTAGACCTAACAATTAACACCAAGAAAACACAGGTGCTCTATCAGTCAGCACTACACCATCCATACATGCAACCACCAGTTACAGCAAATGGAGAAGTTTTGAATGCTGTAGATAAGTTCACTTGTCTTGGGAGTGTACTTTCCAATAATGTACACATTGATAATGATGTTGATGCATTCATTGCCAGACTTAGTTCATTGTTTTGGGAGACTCCAAAGGAAAGTATTAGAGAAAATAGACAGACTACCAAACTGAAGGGCTACAGAGCCACTGTGCTGACCTCATTGTCGTATGCCTGTGAAATCTAGACAGGATACCAGCACCATGCCAGGAAATTGAATCACTTCCATTTGAATGGTCTTAGGAAGATTCTGAAGATCACCTGCCAAGATAAGATATCAGACACTGAGGTCCTTTCTCAAATTAAACTGTCAAGCATTCAAACTCTGCTTCACAGAGCACAACTCTGAACAGATGGCCATATGGTTTGAATGGAAAACATACACTTGCCAAAAAGACCATTTTATGGAGAACTCACACAGTGCAAGTGTTCACATGGTGGTCAGAAGAAGTGATACAAGGACACGCTCAAGGTCTCTCTTAAAAACTTTGGAATTGATTGTGTGACATGGGAGACTGGCACAGGACCACCCAGCATGGTGTGTTCACATCAGAGAAGGTGCTGTGTTCTATGAACAAAGCAAAATTGAAACACCTCAAAGGAAACATGAAATGTACAAATTTAGAGAATATACCCCAAGTGCTCATGGGGCTATCTGTGCCCAACTTGTGATGGAACATTCCAAATTCATATTGGTCTGATCAGCCATAGTCAGTCACACTACAACTTGACATTAGCATAGTGATGCTATTTTGGTCGTCTTTGAGAACAAAGGACAACAACCAACCATACATATGTATGTGTGTATGTATGTATACACACATATTTACGTAAACACATGTGCAAATACATATTTTGTGTATATACATGTGTTTCAATTTATATATATGTATGTATCTACATGTATTTAGATGTGTATGTATATGCATATGTATATTTATATTTGTGTGTGTATGTGTGTGTGTATGGCTGAGAGCTGATTCTTATATGTACCTATGGAGGTGGTGGTGGGGATTACTATGACTATGCAAGGAAATTTCTATATTCTACTTGCTTTGGTTTGTATAAAATTTTATATTTTATATAAATATACATAAACATACCTGTATTATACATAATATATGTTATATATAATATACATGTATCATATAATACATGTATACATAATATACAATACATAATGTATGTACTCATATAATTACCATATGAGTGTGTGTGTTTATTTGAATACCTTTAATTCACTTGGTATTCATGATGAAAGTGCTAATCTGAATAAATTCATTTGGTATTCATGTGGATCATAAATGTGTTTTGATATTTTCCCCTGAAATTTAGCACTGGCTAATGAATATTTGACTTTTTAAAATTTCTTTTCTCTTTTTACTTTATTTTCTAATGATTTGAAGAAATCAAAAAACAATCTTTTTTCTATCCATCATTCCACCCCCAGAAGAATAAACGTAAAACAGTCCTGACAGTTTGCTAATTTGTACTCATTTCACTGTGAGAATGTCTCATGCTAATATGATGGATATCTAAGCAGATGTTTCCCTTGAAATAATCCTAAATGTTTTGTGCAGCCCTTTTGAACTGAAAATGGGAAATGTAATGTTTATAAAGTTCTCCTCAAATACATTTTATACAAGGGTAAACTAGATATGACTTATTATCACTGTAAAATAATTTAGCGAAATGCTTCAGGGGGCAGAGCCAAGATGGCGGAGTAGAAAGACGCACATACACATAGCTCCAAACCCACAACCCATAGAACGGCTACAGGGAAGTAATTCATGGCGAATTCTGCACCCAGAGGCCATGGAACATTGGAGCGAGGGAGATTTCTGTTCCGGAGAGACCTGCAAACCTCTCGCGGGGGGTCCTTCGCGCTGCGGACTGGGCGCCGGGACTGGGAGCTGAGTGCAGCCCTGCCGTGGCAGCGGCACCGAGAGGAAAAGATTCGAGCAGGCTTCAGGGACTGGATCTCCAGCGGCCACACGGGTCCCTCCACCCACAGAGGGACCTGCAAACCTCTTGCAAAAGGTCCGTCGTGCAGCAGACGCGGAGCCCAGCCCAGACCTGCCGCGGCCGTGGCACCGAGAGGTACAGATCCGAGCAGGCTTCAGGGATGGGATCTCCAGCGGCCGCACAAGTACCTCCACCCACAGGTGACGGGGGTCAGTGAGAGAGTCTCTTTGGCCGGTCGAGAGGGGAGTGGGGTGCCCCCATAACTCAGGCTCCCCCAGGAGGTAGAAGCTGAGAGGCGGCTACAGACCGGGGCTCCCCAAGGGGGCAGGAGCCTGGATCCATTGTGGAAGGTCTGTGCATAAACCCCCTGAGGGAACTGAGCCTGAGAGGCGGCCCTGCCCCTACCTCAGCACCTGAACTTAATCTCACACTGAATAGCAGCCCTGCCCCCGCGAAAAGCCCTGAGGCTGGAAGCAGCATTTGAATCTCAGACGCCAAATGCTGGCTGGGAGGATCAGGAGGCAAGGTGGGTGTGAGGAGAATATTCAGAGGTCAAGTCACTGGCTGGGAAAATGCCCAGAAAAGGGAAAAGAAATAAGACTATAGAAGGTTACTTTCTTGGTGAACAGGCATTTCCTCCCTTCCTTTCTGATGAGGAAGAACAACGCTCACCATCAGGCAAAGACACAGAAATCAAGGCTTCTGTGTCCTAGCCCACCCAATGGGCTCAGGCCATGGAAAAGCTCAAAAAGAATTTTCAAAATCAAGTTAGAGAGGTAGAGGAAAAGCTGGAAAGAGAAATGAGAGACATGAAAGAAAAGCATGAACAGGAGATCAGCTCCCTGCTAAAGGAGACCCAAAAAAATGTTGAAGAAAATAACACCTTGAAAACTAGCTTAACTCAATTGGCAAAAGAGGTTCAAAAAGCCAATGAGGAGAAGAATGCTTTCAAAAGCAGAATTAGCCAAATGGAAAAGGAGATTCAAAAGCTCACTGAAGAAAATAGTTCTTTCAAAATTAGAATGGCACAGATGGAGGCTAAGGACTTTATGAGAAAGCAAGAAATCACAGAACAGCCTTTCCCCCAAGATGGCGCCGAAGGCGAAGAAGGAAGCCGTTGTCCCCCCCAAGACAGAAGCCAAGTCCAAGGCCTTGAAGGCCAAGAAAGCGGTGTTGAAGGGTGTCCATAGCCACAAAAAGAAGAAGATCCGAACGTCCCCCACCTTCCGGCGACCCAAGACACTAAGACTAAGAAGGCAGCCCAAATACCCTCGGAAAAGTGCCCCTCGGAGAAACAAGCTTGATCACTATGCCATCATTAAGTTTCCTTTGACCACTGAGTCTGCTATGAAGAAGATTGAGGACAACAACACCCTAGTTTTCATCGTGGATGTCAAGGCCAACAAGCATCAGATCAAGCAGGCAGTAAAGAAGCTGTATGACATCGATGTGGCCAAGGTCAACACGCTGATCCGGCCTGATGGAGAGAAGAAAGCTTATGTCCGTCTTGCTCCAGACTATGATGCTTTGGATGTTGCCAACAAAATTGGAATCATCTAAACTGTGTCCAGCTGTCTCACTGCACCTACAATAAAAAGTTTTCCCCAAAAAAAAAAAAAAAAAAAGAAATCACAGAACAAAGCAAGAAGAATGGAAAAATGGAAGATAATATGAAATATCTCATTGGAAAAACAACTGACCTGGAAAATAGATCCAGGAGAGACAATTTAAAAATTATGGGACTACCTGAAAGCCATGATCAAAAGAAGAGCCTAGACATCATCTTTCATGAAATTATCAAGGAAAACTGCCCTGAGATTCTAGAACCAGAGGGCAAAATAAATATTCAAGGAATCCACAGAACACCACCTGAAAGAGATCCAAAAATAGAAACTCCTAGGAACATTGTGGCCAAATTCCAGAGTTCCCAGGTCAAGGAGAAAATATTGCAAGCAGCTAGAAAGAAACAATTCAAGTATTGTGGAAATACAATCAGGATAACACAAGATCTAGCAGCCTCTACATTAAAGGATCGAAGGGCATGGAATAGGATATTCCAGAAGTCAAAGGAACTAGGACTAAAACCAAGAATCACCTACCCAGCAAAACTGAGTATAATACTTCAGGGGAAAAATTGGTCTTTCAATGAAATAGAGGATTTTCAAGCATTCTTGATGAAAAGACCAGAGCTGAAAAGAAAATTTGACTTTCAAACACAAGAATGAAGAGAACCATGAAAAGGTGAACAGCAAAGAGAAGTCATAAGGGACTTACTAAAGTTGAACTGTTTACATTCCTACATGGAAAGACAATATTTGTAACTCTTGAAACATTTCAGTATCTGGGTACTGGGTGGGATTACACACACACACATGCACACACGCACACATACATAGAGACAGAGTGCACAGAGTGAATTGAAGAGGATGGGATCATATCTTAAAAAAAAATGAAATCAAGCAGTGAGAGAGAAATATGTTGGGAGGAGAAAGGGAGAAATTGAATGGGGCAAATTATCTCTCCTAAAAGAGGCAAGCAAAAGACTCATTAGTGGAGGGATAAAGAGGGGAGGTGAGAGAAAAACATGAAGTCTACTCTCATCACATTCCACTAAAGGAAAGAATAAAATGCACACTCATTTTGGTAGGAAAACCTATTTCACAATACAGGAAAGTAGGGGATAAGGGGACAAGCAGGGTGGGGGGGATGATAGAAGGGAAGGCATGGGGAGGAGAGTGCAATTCGATGTCAACACTCATGGGGAGGGATAGGATCAAAAGAGAATAGAAGTAATGGGGGACAGAATAGGATGGAGGGAAATATAGTTAGTCTTATACAACACAGATATTATCGAAGTCATTTGCAAAACTACACAGATTTGGCCTATATTGAATTGCTTGCCTTCCAAAGGGAAGGGGTGGTGAGGGAGGGAGGTAAAGAAGTTGGAACTCAAAGTGTTAGGGTCAACTGTTGAGTAATGTTCTTGCCAGTAGGAAATAAGAAATACAGGTAAAGGGGTATAAAAAGCTATCTGGTCCTACAGGACAAAAGAGAAGACAGAGACAAGGGCAGAGAGGGATGATAGAAGAGAGAGCAGATTGGTCATAGGGGCAATTAGAATGCTTGGTGTTTGGGGGGAGGGGATAAAAGGGGAGAACATTTGTAACCCAAAATTTTGTCAAAATGAATGTTAAAAGTTAAATAAATATATTTAATTAAGAAATGCTTCAAAAAAAATAAAAAGAAAAAGAAAAAAAGAAAAAAAATAATTTAGCATTGTTTCACTGTTTTGGAGTCTTCAACTGCTACTAAGATCATCACCATATACTATTTTCATAACAATTTCAACACGTGTAATGCTTTATTCAAAGTGTTTTCCTCATAATTCTGTGAGATGAATGATGTTAACTTTATAATCTCACTTTCACATTTGAGGAAACTAAGTCTTGTCAACAATAAATAACTTGTCCAAGTCAAAAGAGTATCTTAGTCAGGATTTGAATACATGGCTTTAATCTTGTGCTGGCAAAATATTTCCCAATGGTAAAATCTCATCCATATGTTTCTCTATGGTATGACTAAAAAGAATTTTTCCTTTTAAATTTTAAAGTACAATAAAATTTTCTTTTAAAATCTAAACTAAGGAACAATATCCTTTGATCATAAGTCACACAAAAATGGGCAACTCACTGCGTTTGGCCTGTGGTCTGTAATTTGTTGTTCCCTGCTCTAACCTATAAATCTCACACTCTTTCCACTACACCAAAGATAATTTTGTACTGCCTGACAATATGTGAATTAATTTCATTTATATACATCATCCACTTTTGCCCTCAAAGTCTAAGGAATTTAGCAGGCAGAAGGAATTTACAAACATTATCATAGGAGTTAGCACTACTTTTCTGTGGAAACATTTCTTCAAGAAAAATGTTGAAGCATAAATCAATAATTCTCTTCTAGAAAGGGAAAAATAGATTCTGTGGGATTTTGACTTTTGATAATGGAAGTCTTTTAAATAATAGAAATTGATATATGATACTACATTGGCAAATCTGGCAAATTTTGAGGTACCTAGTACATAAATCACTTTAATTTTACTTTTACATTTTTGGGGAAGTATTGAGCCACATATGATTATACATTTAAAGGACTTTAGAAATCACTTAGTTACTAGACCTTACTTTATATATTAAAAAACTGATGCACACAGAAATGACGCAGCTTGCCCAAGATAACACACAGAGGGTTTTTTTGATGTTGTTGTTGTTGTTGTGATTCTTGTTTTGTGGTTAGTTAGTTTGTTTGTTTTTAGCAAATCTAGGGTTTGAAATAAGACCTTTGATTCCATATACTACTTACTTTTCAATACTCTACTATACTAAGCAAAGATTCATGGCGTGACTATCATGAGTAGAGTGATGTCCTCACTACTACTCAAAAATGCAGAAGAAAAGAGAGCATGTTTCACAAAATTGGCTCACTCCCTCTGATTTACTCAACATAGAACTAGTCCATAGGTAATAGATCAAGAGCTACAAGAAGATACATCAGAGAGGTCTAGTCCAACACCAGTGGATGAAGACTTAAAGGTCCCTAGGGGTTAGTCAATTTGGCCAAGGTCATAAGATAGTAGATGCCATAGATATAATTTAAGAGCAAGTCCTGTCATTTCAATTTTAGTGACCTTCCCACTATATCTTATAACCTTTAGCAATCAGAAGAATTGATGAAAAGGAACAAAAAGCAAAACTTTTTCTCTTCATTCTATTTTTCTATTGTTAGAATGTATTCTTAAGAAAGCCAGACCAGGAGTCAGGAATATGTATTCAAATTCAGATTAAGGCACTTACTAGCTGTGTAATCTTGTGAAAGTCACTTAAGCTCTGTCTGCTTCAGTTGCCTCATTTATAAAAGGGCAATAATATAGCATCTGCCTCCCAAGGTTATTTTGAGGGTACATTAAGATAATATCTGTGAAGTATTAGCTATTTTTTTGAACTTTTTTCGAGTTGATATATGCATTATGAGTAGGTTTATCCTCATTCTATTCTCTGGAAATCTCTATTAGCTAGCAGTTTCATGTTTCCTGGATATAATGATAATTATTGATAACAAGTCATTAAAATACACTGATATGCTTTTGGAATCATTCAATCAACAAATATTTATTCAGTGCCTATTATGTGTAATGCATGATATTAGGCACTCATGGTATATACTCATTAATAAGGTAGGTTTCTTTTTCTCCAGGAGTTTGCAATTGAGGAAGGAAGATGAAAAATGTACATAATTTACTAGAATTCAAGGGAGAATTCATTAAGTGCATGAGAGTAAAATTTTACAAGTTAAAAAGAAGAGATCATTTTAATAGGAAGTATTTTGTGACTGGTCATAACCATATTGTGGCATTTAAATGCCACATTGTTCCACTTACTACATTCCCTATCTTAGTTGGAAGGTCTCATCATGTTCTTCCAGTTACTGTGAAATAACAAGGAATGCAATAAACAATGCTATGAGAATTTGGGAGTGTCTCCTGTTGGTATGGAATTTCCAGAAAATCAGAACATAGCATAGCTACAATTAGTGTGAAATAACTAGGATTTTTGTCAAAGGTATACAAATTTAGAGGGGTTACTTAATGCCAAGTCTCAAGGATCACAGGCTCAAAGTTCCATGGATTTCTATCAACTAGGTGCTTTTGATCTCCATATCTGTTATATGAGCAACCCACTCCCTTGTCCAGATCTGAATTACTTCTAACGATCACATTCCTCTCTCAAATCACAGTGCCCACTGATGACAGGTCAGACCTAAAATATGTTTGCCTCATCTAAAGAGTTCAAACTTTTTTCTCACTCTTTACCATCATCTCCCACAGAGCCCTGTTTGTTTGTTTCTAGGAATTAGGTAGCTTAGGATGTGACAAAGCAGCACAACATGGAACTCTATGGGACAAACTGCTCTCCCTATGATTTTAACTAAATATAGCAAATTATGTAAACCAGGTACTTACATGGAATACATAGTAATGCAAAGAAGATGACCCTGAGGCTTACTCACGCCCTTGAAAAATCTTCTCCCCTTCCTGGTGCAAGTTGGTCCCCACCTCAGGGGAGTAGTTTGATGACTGAGACCTTGTTATGATGTAAATTGGCACATTGATTATGGATGGTGGGTGTTCTCAAGAGTAACTGAATTATTCCAACTAAATAATCAGGTGAAACATGAGTCAGACCAATCATTTAATTGAAGACTTTTCAAATCAGTTGAAATGGTCAGACTGGTCAAATGGCTTAAATGTAGACTTCACATTAATAACAAGTGTATTTTCTGTTCCCTATGAAACTTCCTCTGTTAAAGCAAAATAAATTGACTTGTTCTTAAAAATTTAGAACAATTTTAATTTTACATTATGTGATTGAATTAACATTTTGTTCTCTTCAGTTAAACCATAAGTAATTCAAAGCAGAGATACACGCAAAAATGAGGAAAGTCTAAGCTTGATGAAGTTTCACATCACACACAGACACACATACATATTTTTCTATACAAACATGCATAACATTTATATACATTCATGTATATACAAATGTATATACATGCATGTGCACATACACATATGCTTTGTAAATATGCATTTTAGCATTCATATACATACCTAAATATATACATAATACATATACACACATTTAGCAGAGAAAAAAGGGAAAATTTTAACTGAATGATATAATGTCAAGTAAACCAAGCATTTGTTGTCTTCTTAAAAATCACAGAAATGGGAGAACTAAAAAGCAAAATATTTGAATTCAGGAAGTAGTTAACCTAAGTGCTGTTACTTAGGTGAACCTTTTCATTATGCACAAAGCTATAGCTCTTAGATTCTATGCAATCCAAGGGTTTCATTTGCCCTCTTAAAGATCATATTTTTAGAACTGACTGAAAAAAATAAATAGTGTAGACTCTGGAAATTATCCTTAAAAGAGAAAGTTTTTTGTTTGTTATATTTGTTTTGTTTTTGTCAGTGAAAAATTATCTCTCACTTTCTGAAATCCTAATTATTTTAACACTGCAATGAAGATCAGAGTTGGAGTACATCTTTGCTGCTGACCTGAGACATGAGGAAAAATGTGACATTAAAATAAAAAATGAATGATGCCCTAATTTACTGCTTTGTGGCAGAATAGGCTGTGTAACCTGCTGACTGAGACTAACATGTCATAGAACTGTGGCAGGCAATATAAGCTGACCCATATGTATGAGGATGACACTATTGACCTACTGTAATGGATCACATATTTTGAATCATTTATTTAGGTTAGAGCTTTTAATACATTTGTCATGTTTCTCATTCATTTAGTATAGATTCTTTCCTTCCCTTTCTCCAACACACACTGTGATGAATGGCACACATATTTGAAATAAAGGATGCAATATTTGGCCATGGAAAAGAACAAACCTAAATTTGCTATGTATAAGAATCAAATTTATGTCTTTTTGTCTCTTTTCCTTGTCCAGAGTGTTTTAAATAACTGGGCACAGTCTTGTCAGAAGATCTAGAATAATACTAAAAGTCAACCTGACATACTTCATTTCCTATCTTTTATCTTTCAACATAAAATTTGTTGATTAATTGCTATATATAACACATTTTTTGAAAAATATCAAGTGTGAGTCATGATATCTGTCTACTAGAAGCTTACATTGTAGTTGGGAAAATAACAAAAGTTAAGGAGCACACTACTAGCACATAACAGAACTTAACAAATGTTCTCTCTCTCTGTCTCTCTGTCTCTGTCTCTGTCTCTCTCTGATTTTTCTCTTGTTAACTACCTTATGAGAAAGTATTTACTGAGTGCCAATGATTGGTACACAGAACAAATCCTAATGATGACATAGAAAGGAGTGCTCAAAAGCAAGCAGGATTCAGAATATGAGACGTGAAATAAGGTGAAGAATGTGATCAGCCAGAAAAGTGATAAAAAAAAAAAAAGCATCAAATCACCCCACCTTGGACTTACCGGTGTGATTTCACAAAGCATTCCCTTCCCTGACATTCCAGATCAATTTCCTGACTTCCCCTTTCCAGTTCTATTTGCATCCAGGAGCAGTCCCTCCCTTCCCCCTTACTTATTCTTCTTGTTTATCTGTATGACAGAGGCACTTCTGGACTAGCTTATATTTCAGACATTCCAGAGCTCAACCTTCCTTCCCTTCCCCTTATCTCATAGAGCTGTATATAGACCAGATATCTAACTCCAATAATTGTTCTGCTTCCCTAAGGGGAGCAGGGCCCAATGCCTGTGGTCATTGTCCATTAGGGGAGCAGGTCTGCTTAGGTGCATTACCCCAGTAAATGCCTTTCTTTATGCTGGAGACTGTCCAACTGAAATTCCTTCAGATACCAAGACCCACCTGTCTATCTTCATCATTTCAAGTAGTACCCCAGTGTTCTTGGGGTGTACCCTGAACTCATCACTAAGAAACTCAGATAAGGGAAAAATCACTCATCACTAGGGTAAGCCAGATAAAATCTCAACTAGATATCTTAAAATAGGTAATATTTTGATAGAGAGTTGGGAAAGAAGACCTACTAAAGTCAATCAGTCAACAAGAATTTGTTAAGAGTCTACTGAGGTGGCAGCCATGTGCACAGTGGATAGAGCCCTGAAATAAGAAGGACTGAGTTCAAATCCAGGCTCAGATACCTACCATCTCTGTGACTCTGGGGCAAGTCACTTAACTCCAAATACCTCAAAGAAAAAAAAAACAGTCTCTGAGGACACAAATAAAGCTACCCTTTCTCTGAAAAAAAATCCTCAGTGCTCAAGGAACTCACAGTCTAATAGGAGAAAGAATGGCAAATCCATGAATTTGGGAAAGTGAAAGATCTGTTGAAGAGATAGATAATATAGCAATTTATTTAAAAGAGTATCTATAGGGGCTTAGTGGAAGACAATGGTAGTGAGGTAAGTGGGGAAGTAGTAAATGATATTGAAAGTGTGGGAGGGGAGAGTGGTATATTCAATATATCTAGTGATAAAAGGATAAATAAGAGACATAATAAATAAACAAACAAATAACTGGTGATTGATTAGATTTAATAAGCAAGGAAGTGTATCTTGGAGTAATTGAATACATTTTTTTTTTTTGTAACAATAGCAGCAACCAAAATAGAAAAGTAATACTTATGTATCATCACTGGCTTCAGGAAAACAACTGTCTTAGAAACCTTTACATCTGGTATTATCAATCTTCAAAAAATTCTTGGAAGTCCATTTAGAACTGCATCCAAAGTCTCTGAAATGCTAGTTAAAAGAAAAGAGTGATAGAGATGCTACTTCCTTTGAGTAGATTTGATATTTTTATAATGTTCAAAAGTTATTTTATAAAATAAAAGACTGGGCAATCAATTATATCACTAAGGTAGGTAATACCCAAACTAATAGGTATATTTTTTGATTGGCATATAAACTAGACATGAGTACATGGCCTTTTCTCTTGCTGAGTTGGGGGAAGAGTTCAATTAGTTGCATATATTCAATGATGTTTATTTTTAAGACATTACTTTATAGCCATTCACAAAACATGTTTGTGTGCACAAATATGTGTTAGCATATGGATATCCACAAATAGAAATGGTACTTCTGTGTATTTTGACAGTTTCAAAGAAGCAAGTCTTTTGAAGGGTCCCTCTTTCTTTCCTTTGGTGAACAAAGAATGAATGAGGTGCTTAATTTACCATTTTCTGCATTTTTTTAAGTGTGTTGAAACTATTCTCTCTACATATGACTTCATAATATCAGAATATTTTCCAAATATCTAATTATAGAGGTAGGAGATTGTGTTTTTCTTGGAAAATCCTCCTGAAATGTTAGATTTTAGTCTCATCTTCTTTAACAGAGATTGAGAGACAGTAATCACTATATGACCTGTACCTTTTACTCGTTATGGTTGTAATTCTTATTCATTTCCATGATGCCTTTTCACACCAAAAACAGGCATTTAGGAATTATAGAAAATTAGGCTATAAATATATTATATCAAGACAAAACATGTTGGAGGTAGTGTTTGATCTCATGTATAGATTTCAAACAACAGAAAAAAATAAGAAAAAGCATAAAATTCAAAATCTTAAAGTTGTATTTAATAAAATAATTTTAATTTTTCCCACTCTAATGTGAAGTGTTGTAATTTAGACTAACTGAATTTCTAGAAGTATGAAAAATGAAGTTAGCTTTCTGTGTAATTTGGTGTTTCTGTTATATTGTATCTTGATAAAGTATAAATATTATCTCTCCCTCTGAAGAAAAATGAATTTTGACACTGCAGTGGGGAAAAATACCAAATCAAAGGATTTGGTTTTAAACTTCAGATCTGCTGTTTATTACTGGAGTGACCTTGAGTGATCATTTCACTTTTTTGTCTCTCTTCTCTCACCTGTAAATGAAATGATTCACAGAATTTGAAAATTAGAAGAGATCTCCATAGCCATCTAGACCAATTCACACATGAAAGGGCTCCTCACTATAACACATTTGACAAGTGATGATCAGATTTTTGAAGAAGTGAAACCATCTCTTGAGGCACTCTATACAGTTTTTAACAGATTTATTTGTTAGGGTGTTTTGTTTTACTTTTCTCTGATATCAAAAATACATGTGCCTCTGGAGACAGATGGAACAAGTCTAATTCCTCCCTTGTATAACTGCCATCCAGATACTTAAAGATAACTTGTTCCCACTGAATCTTCTTTTCTCTTGTTTAGATATATCCAATTCCTTCAAAAAATCCTTATATGACATTGTTGAAGAGAGAGATGGGAGAGCAGGTTCAAAATGTGAATGAATTCACTTAGACCTTCTCTGTAGCCAAAGGGAACTTTATTTACTCAAAAGCACAGGGATCTGAGATTTAGTAAGAAGCCAAACAGAAGTCAGTGATATAGGAAAAGTATCAGACTAACATAGGATGATTTTAGAGTTTCATGATGGGAGGGGTGGGGTTCGAAATCTAGGGTAAGTCTTTCAAGATAAAGAAATTTTACAAGATAAAGGCACAGGGTGAAGGCTAGGAAAGACACAAGATAAGCAAATTCCATTCCTCAGGATGGGGTGGGGACAAGGAATTCAATGGTCCTGGATAGTGGGGAAGTTTTGTGGTAAGGGGAGACTTTAGGACACCAAGGGCTTCACAAAGTCAATCAATATTATTTTAACTCATAGGGCACTGTTTCTATCCACATCAACATGGACTCAAGGTTCTTCACCATCATGATTGGTCTCCTTTGGACTTTCCTAGATTATCATAATGTTTCTTAAATTATGGAGTCTAAAAATGAGAATGATATTTTGGAGGAAGTTGACCGTGGGCAAAGAACAATAGATCTGTTATTCTTATCCTTACAAAGCTGTGCACCTCATAATGAAGCATAATATTCTATGAACTTTGCATATGTTTAGCTTGAGGCCCACTAAAATATGTATTATTTTTTTTTCTTCCAGAGCAACTACTGTTTAACTATGTTTCTTCCAGGTGAAAGGCTGCAGTTGTATTTCTTTACTCAGTGCAAGACTTCAAATGTATCCCTCTAATGATGTATCTTATTAAATTCAAACCAATGTTACAAACAAGCAAGATACTTTTGGAACCTAACTTTGTAATCCAGTGCATTAGCTATTTTTCCCTACATTGTGTCTTCTGTAAATTTGAAGAAAAAAAAAAAAAACCAAAACATGACAAATATGTCTTTAACCAAGCCAAAGATAAATGAATATTCAATTCCTGAAACATTCACAGCTATTTTCTGCTTGTTACCAATCCAAAACATTGTATTTCACAAGTTGATTTGTACCAAGATGACTGAGGGGTACATATGCATGGTGATGAGCCTGAAGGACTTACTACACACGAGACACTGAGCTGCAACTATCTGCATATATAAAAGAATGAATATGTACTCCCATGACATTTTTTTGTGTTTTTCTTTCCTTTAAGTGAGTAAGGAAAGAAGTGCTATGAGTGACCCAAAGGGGGAGAGGCATCAGCTACCATATTTCCCACCTGATTGCTACCTGTCTATGAAATGCACGACCCCCTATGTTTCTTTTATGTTTCTTCTTTCCTGATTTTAGATGTATGAGTATTCTGAAAGGAGAATACTTAAGTGTCTACTAAGTTCTGGGAAAACATCAGAGCTATCAGAGAACTCTCATTGTTGATCAAATTTTGTAGGAGTTTCAACTAACTTTGAAAGCTTAGCAGATGAGTAGCCTATTTGACCCAGCATAGCAAGGGGTTGACTTGTCAGATAACACATCAAATCCATAAAGACTTCATTCAGTCCAGATAAGCAAGGGAGGGACTTATCCCATATTAACATAATGCTCTCAAACCCATTTGGTAAGAGAAAAAGAAGGAAAGGACGCTGAGAACTGGAAGTTGCAAAATATCACTTGATCCCATATACTCATTAAATGTTCTCCTCGCTATCTTTGTGCTCTTAGTTTGAACCCCATGACAACTCCATTTTGTGTGTGTGTGTGTGTGTGTGTGTGTGTGTGTGTGTGTGTGTGTGTGTGTGTGTGCAATTTTGGCCAGCTAGGTGGTGCAGTGGATAGAGTATCAGTGCAGGAGTCAGGAGTACCTGAGTTCAAATCTCACCTCAGACACTTGACACTCACTAGTGTGTCTCCTTGGGCAAGTCACTTAACCCCAATTGCCTCATTCTGGGTCATCTCCAGTCTTCTTGATGAATATCTGGTCACTGGATTCAGATGGCTCTGGAGGAGAAGTGAGGCTGGTGACTTGAATAGCCCTCCTTCACTCAAAAAAACAAAGTCAAGTGCAAGTCATGTCATTATTTCTCTGATGTCATGGTCTTCTTGAGCAACAAAGGATGAACATATGCACAATTTGGCAGTGATTTTTGTTAGTTTTGTCTTTGTAATACTGATTCAGTAAATAATCCTTCTGTATAAGTTAATTGGTATTAACAGGTTGAGTTAGATTGGGAACACACTGATTAGGGGACTCATGAACAACTTTAATAGAAATTACAATGCTACAGAGCTCCTTATAAAATCCTGAGGGGAAAAGAAATATTTTCTTTTCTTGGGATCTATCATGCCAGGGAAAATGGAGGTTGAACATATAAAGCAGACAGTATCTTATATGAAAATATTAAATAAGAGGTCAAACCAGATACTTGGGGTACTCTACTAGTGAACTGATACCACACTGACATTGAATCTGCAACAGTAGCTCTTTGGGTCCCATCATCCAACAAGGTCTGAATCTGTTTGATTGTATTATATTATCCTCTGATTCATATGTCTCTATCATTCACCCTAAAAGAGTTTGAGATAAATTGTCAAAAACTTTCAATTCTAAGTACTCTATACAAAATGAGTAGTTTGGCATAAAAGATCTAGGAAACCTCATACTATTAGAGGAAAGAATGGGTCACTTCAAATTAGGAAGACCTAAGTTCAAAGTCATTCTCTTTGAGCCTCAGTTTCCTGGAGTACCCATGTTACAGGAAAAAAAATACATGTACATACATATTCATATGTATATGTACATATAAAATTTATATAATTTTATACATTTATGTCATCTGTTATTATTTCATTGTTTTGAATGCAATGTTAATTTAATTGTAAACTTGAGACATAATTATATAGACCTAATTTCCTGTTTAAAAATGCCTAGAGAGCTAGAGGAGTAGTTGATTAAATTTATTATTATGATTGGAGATTCTGGCAGGATAGTTTTATCTTTCTTTTGCTTAAGATGAAATACTTGCTGTTTAGGGGTTCAGTTACTAAACAATCCCAATAGTATTTAATAAATTACAAAAGTATTAATTACATAGAAAATACTAACGTGATAGCATCACCAAAATAGTACTTTTAAAGATCTTTTGGACACTGACTTTTTAACGTATAATTTATAAATGGGAAATTAAAGACATAAACGATGTTTTTTTTGTATCATATAACAATAGCTAATAGTTATGTGGTTTTTCAAATACTAAAATATACTTTATATTAATTTTTCTACTCAAGAATTATAACAGGTCTATGAGGTCCAGTTATTATTATCTCCATTTTACAGATGAGGGAAAAAGAGAGCAGGGGTTTTAATTGACTAATATAGTCACATGCCCAATATTATGGAATAGTCTCTATTACTGACAATGCCCTAAGGCCAACTTGGTTGGGACTCTGAAAACAGAGAAAAGGACTCTGAGGACTGGGAATTGCAGGATGCCCAAAGGAAAGTTCTTGATGCCATCTCTATTATAACACTATATCAAATTCATAAAGTGGATCTAAGACATATGTGACCAATGAATCGTCATACAACTAAAATATTTTAAAGAATTAAGATAAGATGCAAATTCACATAATTCATTTTGACTATTTGAAAAAAAAAATCAACTTCTGATTAATCTGTTAGAGAAGTAAATGTTACTTGTGATAGCATTCATTTAATACTCATCCGTGTTGCCACTCTTTTGGCTGATAGTGATAGTTTATGCTTTTTTTTGGACTATAAAAATACACTGAGGACAATCAATAAATACTTCCGAAAAGGTGATTTCTTTGAGATAGCTGTAAGAACTGTAGGGGATTGAATATCTGGATTCCAGCTTATCATAAAAGGCAATATATCTGAAAGGTTATTTTCATGCTTTCCCACAAAAATTTGATTTTCACATAAGAAACTCAATTTGTTCAAGTTTACAACTGACTATAATTTCAGTCCACAAACAACTGATTGCATCCTATAGTCTTTCAATTTGCTATTATTTTATTATGGTATGTTCAATATAGAGTTGCTTGCTAATATGTGTACATCTCCCCCCCTTCTTTGTTCCAGTTTGATATAAATACTTAGGGGAAGATCTCTATTAGATGTCTTTAGTTATAACATGGAAAAAGAAAGACTCTTTTTTTGAGGGACAAAAGAAACAGATTGGAAAATGAAACTGTAAAATAGAAATGGATTCTCTTTCCTATTCTAATGGGTGCATTTAGAAAGTATTTAAAATGATACACATATATCAAAGTAATAAATAAAACAAAAACAAACAAACAAAAAAAAAACAAGGACACCATCATTCCATAAATGCCCCAGAGTTTCAGAATTTAAAACTATTTGAATAAATGTTTTCATTGGAAAGCTGATTCCCCAAATCATTACATTTCATTACTTCCCTCATTCGATTTCAAATTTGCCTTGCATTCATTATTATTTCCCGATAGTTCCTGAATAATCTGAACTTCCTTTATCAGTGGCAAAAAGCTTTTTTTTATAAAATGCCCAGAATACCTGTTATCTATCTGTCTTCAAGGGTCTTGATTATTAACATGAAAATAAATGCTAAGCTTTTTTAGATTTTCAAATCATTGAAAATGTATAAACTGTATATACAGTTATAGTATAAACTATACTGTATAAACTATTTCTTTAAGTGTTTGGAACAAACTTAAAACTGACAGCCATCTATAGATCAAAATTGAAAATAAGGATTTGCTGTATGGGTAGGTTTTCTTTAATCTCCTTTCCCTCTAAAGCTTTGATTTTCTAAATATAAAACCTACAGTTCCTGAAAGTCAGATTATATAGAAATAAACTACACAGCTGAAAATGTTTAAAAGTTAACTCTTTTTTGATGAAATAAGAAATCCTTCTTTTGTAGAATAATTTACTGAGGGCATAGATTGGTATTTCCTGAATTTATAACTTCTACCAGTGGGATGCATCTCAACACGAGTGACTTATACTTTCCCATAAAGGCAAATATATAGTGTACTAAAAAGTAGGGTATAATAGTATATGAGACTTCACATTCTGTTGTCAGATATTCACAGTTGGTTTCAAGTAAGGCTTTGATTTCACACTGGGAGATTGGCAAATACAGAATAAATAGAGGGCTGAAATTCACTAGGAAATTCTCAGATAGCAATTTGTACATTTCCTTTTCTGACAACAAGATTCAGAATTCCTAAGCTTATAGATTTTCTGCAGAGCTGATTTTAATACTTTGTAAAGTTAATTCACTTCTAAAGCATCACTGCCTTTTGTAAGATGGAACAGTAGAAGCTACGAGAACCAGCATTGCCTAACACTAGTTATTAATTCAGAAATGTTGTTCAACCCAGTTGTCCAGATTACTGATATTACTGAACTTTTAAATTGTGCTACCCTGCTTTCTCTAAGTATTTCCTGTTTCTTATGGGTTCTACTGATGGTGTTCAGACTCTGGGAGCCTCCTTGAGCTCCCCTTGAATCTTCCCACTTAATCTGGCCTTGCTTACTCAAATCTAATCTTCCCATTTATTCAGGCAGTCTCTAGAAGCCCATGGATTTTTCGTTCTGTTCAGGTCTCTGTTGCATCCCCCAACCCTAGATCCCATCAAAATCCCATTCCCCAGGATGCTGACCACTCCCATCAAGATCTGCATTCATTCCCATACTGCCTTTATCAAGATCTCTGGATTGCCCCACCTGCTTACCACCCAAACCCTCCATAGTCTGATATCTCCTGATAGTTTCCAGCCTTTGACCCTCCTTGGATTCCCTCCTTGGACTTCTCCTCAAGTCCCTTCCTAAACCCCTCCTCCCATCATCCTGGACTACCAGACCACCCCCCAGATCCCTCTGATAGTCTTTTCTGTATTTAGTTTCATCTTGCCTCCATGAAGGGGCTCCGATGCAATCCAGCTCAGATTCTGTCTAGCTGAGATTTTATCTGGCCCGCTTGTGAACACAAGCATCACAAATGCTTAGGTTCCTTAAGAGGCAATCCAATTTGGCAAATCTTTAATAAACTTTGTTTTCCTTGACTTTAAGAAGGCTTGAGTCAAATTCATTCGAGCATGACCCGGACTGTTGGTATTTTGGGGCCCCCATTACCCCCAAAACCTTCTCACTACTTGTGTGATCCCTCCCTATAATTAGGGCTATTGAGTACACCCTTTTACCAGGTTCCAATGTGTTTAGGGCAGTGTAATTTTTGAGGTCTCTTCCTACATTCTACCCATCCTACCTAGAGGTAGCAGGCTTCAGACAACCAACCCCCAGAGAAAGGCTCCATACATGACAGCACTTGGAGCTCACTGATCCTAACACTCAAAATAGTGAATTATCTCCTCCATCAACCCTAGCTATGGAAAGACCAGGAGAATTCCTGGTTTGCTTTATTCCTGGCAGATGTCCCACACCCTTCAAAACTGAGGCCTACCCAGCCTTGACCATGCTGTCCAACTTCTTCTACCTCTAAAATAGTCTTCCAAAACTGGCTGTGAAAATCAAGTATCAGGTTTTCCCCTCATAGAGAGCTGGCCAGAACTCTTCTATCTCGACTTCAGGGAAGCCTCTGGTCATTCAGGTTCACTCCCTCAGGCAAGGGTGTGAAGATAAGTATTTAAAGATAGCTGAAAAATGCTAGCATAAGACACTTTTAAGTTTAATCTTCATTATTAACATTTTTAAACTGTTTCTTCTGTTTAGAAGATCAGTCATTTGTAGGGTTTTACAATTCCTGAGGTATAAATGTTAAACAGAAAATCAAAATATCAGTGCTATTGAGCAAGTTGGATCCGGCTACAGTACATCCCCGCAGGACGTCTGCCTACCTAACAAACAAACAAAAACAAACCTTATTTTCCAAAATCTTATCTGAACTTGAGTCTGGTTACTCTAGGCTGAGATTCCAGATCTGAAGGATTCCTCAGGGCTCTTCACTAACTCTGAACTTTCTCTACCCTGCAAAGTACTCCCAATCTTTTCCTCTCAAGAGAAAGCAGCCAGAGACCAGAGATTGGTGTTCTTCTTTATAGTAATAGGGAAGGGGTGTGTGTGTGTGTGTGTGTGTGTGTGTGTGTGTGTGTGTGTGTGTGTGTGTGTGTGTGGACTTATAGAGACATATTGCACATATTGAGTTGAAGCTTTCTACTAGACATCCAATATGAGAGATTTGAAAAGAAGTTGGAGAAATGATTGAACATCAGTCGAAACTTTGGGACAGGAAAGGTAGATCTAAGAATGATCAGCATAAATTTTTATTCAATATATGGGAGCTGAAACCAAATATAAAGTATTTGCACAAGAAATTCACATCCTGACTTCAATATTAATGTGCATTCTTGTGTATATTTACCCAAATTTCACTTTAGTTATAAAGTGAAAAACAAAGAAAAGGCAATCCATTTTGAAAAGGAATAGAAAGGGAAAATAAGACTCCTGGGATGAGTTTTTCTGCTATTTTGAGTAAATATTAGACATAAATACCCCAATATCCAATATATCCAATAGCATATGCATGCACATGTATATGCATATATAGGTACATAAGAACATACACACACATATACATATATACATATATAATATACTCACACATATAGCAAATAAATGATGAAGGAATAAAAAGCAGATCTTATCTTTGGCATATGAGAGAACTCAATAACCACTCAAAATGTGGACAGTGTTATATAGAGGCTAGATTGAAATACTAAATATCATCCTGTGTAGGATGCAGTGACCCTTATTCAAATTAAACTCAGAGGCTTCTCAAGGTAGAAGGCAAAAAGGAATTTATTACAATCTCATGAGGAGAGGCACTTCCCATGAGACCATGAGTGGTGTCAGCAAGCGAGTGCACCTGAGTGGAGCAGAGTACAACATTATATAGTCCTTAATTGGGAAACCCACTAGCTTCTCTTCTCATTGGATGGGAATCCAGGTTTAAAGTCTCACAGAAAACACCCTCTCCTTCAAGTGCTCATGATGAGATTTCTTCCCCTAGAAACCAGGCCTTCCCCAAGAAAGTGTAAGTTGAGATTTCTGAGTCTCTTCAACCTAAAACTTCTGATTCTAACATTCCATCATCTTTGAGTAAATACATATGTGTCTATATGTCTGTTCTAAGTATTTGAACTACAGTCTCTCTGAATTTTTACTCTTCTCTGCAGAGGTATGGAGACATATTGCTTTTGTTCACACAGATTTTTGGAGAGATGCCTGACGGGCTTGGATAAACTCTGGAATAGCCTGGTCTATATCATTTCAGTCTTGCTGAGCAAGCATGATCCAAAGTCTCTAGCAGGACAGTTCCAGTAAACCAGCCCTAGACTTCTACCAGGATGTAACACATTGTGCCAAAGAGAGCTTTTGAAATTTCTGTTTAATATTAGAACAAAGACCATTAAGAGGGTACACTGTATGTTCCTCTCTGTCCTTGTCTTATGGTGTTTGTTTTTAATTTTAACATGTAGCCTTCATAGGAGGGTTAGAACTTGCTCAGGTTATCTATTTAAAAAGGGTAATTGTAAATTTTTGAGGGGAAATCAGGGGAAAAGATCTTCTCTCAGAATACTTCCTTGAAGTAAAAGGCTCAGCTTTTTACCAAGAGGCCCAGAGCTGTAACCTTGCAAGGGCTGATTTTTAGGAGCAAGCCCATCATCTCAAGTGAGGTTAATTAATGAGCCACCTAAAGTCCTTTCAGTATGTTTAAATTAAATCTAGAGAACTGTTTGCCCCCTCCCCTTCCCAACATATCAAACATCAGGGCATTGTGATTAAAACTGCAAAAATAAGGGGTTGTCTTTTAAGACACTTTGATTAGGGCTTTTATATCATAGTCTTAAAGGCAATCACTTTAGGATTTCAATAATTCACTTAAAATGGATATTAACAAAGTAAAAACTGATTTTTTTGTAAATAATGTTTTCTGTGTAACATGATTTGAAAATGCATTCAACTAAATTAATCTCACCTGATTGGTAATGGGATTTGTTTCAAATTTTAAATACTTAATATTGTTTATGGCATTATGTTTCCAGAATTTTTTATACTGTGTAATTTAGTAAATAATTGTATCAGCTATGTTGCTAAGAAAGCAATTTCTCTTATACTCTAGACATTTTTAGAGTAAGAATTATACTGTTAAAAAAAAGAATGAATGGGTTAAGAAGCTGTTAGGTCATTCTATTAGCCCTGCTACCCATGTGTTTTAATATACTGAACTACTGTGAATTAAGAAATTCCAAGTTTTGCCTATATTAAAAAGAAATTAACCTAAAATTATATGACCATTACTTATGAAAATTATGAGGTTGTTAACTAAGTGATTTGGAGTTATTGTTTTAATCAAGTATGTACATAGGTATTTTAAAAGGTAAAATTGGTAATTATACAATAAAAAGACCTTGTAAAGTCTCCTTTGTCTCCTACAAGAACTGTTGAAACCATCTACTCATAAATTCTTATCAGCCCTGTGCAAGTATTTTCTGTGTTGGGGAATTCCTACTGAGAAAAAGGGACTTCTTGCACAAAATGGAGGTGTGATCTTCAATTATACTTCATGCAAGGGTTTTACACACGCGCACACACACGCACACACACACACGCGCACACACACACTGACCCCAAGATAATGAGTAAATTTTTAAAGCCCTGGTAAATTTTGTTACTGTGATAAGGCTAATTGAATTGAGATTTTTTTTTTTTTTTTGCTTAGAAAAACTGAATCTCCTCCCCATTGCAAGCACTTTTTGAGGAGAGGGGGATAATACTTAGGAATTTGTGGTGATTAGGAATTTATTTTTGTTTTATGGTATTTGGGGATTTACTTTTGTTACTTAAAGACATTTTACATCAACTTAGTTTTGACAAATTCCAATTTTAAAGATTTATTTTTGCTTTAAGGTTGTATAAGAAGGAGGTATCTGTCATTTTAGAGATTTCCAACTAATTTGCTTCATTAAGTTTAGTGACTGTTCTTTTTAACATCAGGATAAATTTTAAGCTATTTTTAAGGAAGAGAAATACTGTTATGAAGAAATATTTAAGTCAAAAAAAATGGTCAGTAAAACCCCTTGTGTGTAAGTTAAATAAAAGATCTTTCATGTGATTTTTAGAAAGCCTACTAAATTTTTATTTGTAAGCTAATTCATTGCAATATTATATTAATAAAAATTGTATCCATAGCTACTGTTATTGGTGGGATTATTGTTTGAATATAGAGCTTTTGTGGGAACCTGAATTTTCCTTCTTGAGTTTCATTCTTAGATTTATTGTGTCCTTGGACCTTCTTCAAATGGACAATTTAAGAGAAATGTCAGCAGTCAGCAGCTTAAGGGAAGCAGCATCTGAGAGCAGTGAATATATGTCCCTTGGAATAAGGTATGGAAGTTATGTCATGAAAGATGGGACATTACCATACAATAAATCTGCCCACCTGGTTCCATATGCTAAGCTACTTATAGCAGGCCTGAAGATCAGTTTTGACATTGTTATAACCATATCCATACTTATAGCTCTTGCAGCAAAATTGCTATTATCAGAGTAGAAAAAATGGAAGTTTATCATTGCAAGACTTATTAGTTATTAGATTAATAGTAAAGCATCTGGATTACTGTAATAAGCTGCAAGTGGGAAAGATCTTGTTTTAATCTGAAATTGTAGTCATTACATGGCATAAGCAAGAGTTAAATTGATGTTTAAACTTGTCATATGTATGAGATTCAATTCCTGAACTATGTCATTCTTTCAGAATAATATGAGTATAATTAGACAAAGGAAAACAAGCTTGTGAAACAAAGATGTAATTTCATTAAGCTGTGAGGTTAAAGTCAGGAACTTCTTTTTTTTAAGTTTTAAAAAATAGGATTTCAATACCCACATTTATGTTAGTGGAGAGTAATAACTTATGAGCTATCTTGTTGTAATGTTAGAGTTAAAGATCTTCCCTGCCCAGGTGAATGGACTTAGGTGAAGTCCATTAAAGAAAGCTTGATTAGTGGAGCCCTGTTTTGTAGGAAGGCCCACACCTTTTGTTAATTAATGAGACAGTGGGTCACAAGGGTGATGATGCCCTCTGTCTTTGAAAAGTGTATTTGTGTGCTGAGGTAAGGTTTTGCTTTTGAGAGTTTCTTTGGAAGAAGGTTTATGTCCCAGATGAGACTCGGGGTAGTCATGCACTCCCTACTCCCAATTTTGAAAATCCAGATTTTGGTGCATCTTTCTTTGGTAGCTATGTATGTATGTAATGGTCAGACAGTTGGATCTATCTGGTGATCTGTGATGTATGTATTGTTTATGGTCAGACAGTTAGAAGCCCTGTCTGTCAGTTTTTATTTCTCTGCTTGTATTTTCTCTCTTGGTATATGTGATTAAAGAAGATTGTTGACCTCTCAAAAATTGCTTTCCTTTTAGAAAAACAGATTTAAAAACATGTGTTAGTAGACTATCCTGGATGTGTAAGGGTGCTTGTTGATACACTTGTGTCACCTTAATGAGAAATCTGATTTTATTTATGGGATTAGGTGTAACAGCAAGTACTCTAGCATACCTACTAGCACAGGTTCTTGGATCTGCTTTTCTTAAAAGAAAGTAACTTTTAAGGGGTCAACCATCTTACTTTAATCAATACTTATATCATTCACTTAGCTCAGGGGAAAAGTCAGCACCCTGAACTTTTGAGAAAATACAAGCAGAAATTACAAACAGAAAAAATAGCATAAAGACCAATACACAGGGCTCCTAACTGTCTGACCATAAGTAACGCATCCATCATAGATCAATAGACAGATCCAAGTGTCTGACCATTACATGCATACAGAGTGAGAAGCACCAGCATCTAGGTTTTCAAAGCCAGGGGATTGCATAGGTTACCCAGAGTCTCACCTGGACAAATTACATGAACCTTCTTCCAATGAGTGAGACCCAGAAACAATATGCTAACCTCAGAATACATAAAAAAACAGAAGGCATCATAACCCAAGTGCTTCAGGGCCTAATTGCCAAAAGGTGTGAAAGCCTTCAAGCAAGTAAACCTCCCCTAAGCAAGCTTCCCTTACTGGTCTCCAGATGAGAATTATTAGTGGGCAGGAAAAATCTTCAACTCTCATTAATGTTACATTAGGAAATGTGTAGAATTGCATGCAAACTTCTTAAGAGTCACCTTAAAGATGTCCCCACTTTTAGAGGGATTCTGAGAGTAGTACTCTGCATTTATGTCCACTTGAACATGGTTCATAACTTAACATATTTTGCTCTATACTATTGTACTATATACTGTTATATGAAACATTGTCCAATCTATTGTTTGTATCCAATTTGGGATTATTATATTTATATGTCCCTTTCTGTTATTAAGCATCCTAAAGCAACATCAATTGTATTATGTTGAACTTAGGAAAGAAAAAAAAAACTACTTGGCATGAGTACTGGTTACATCAAAATGACTTTTCTTAGATAAATCTCTTACTGCTACCAATGTGAGATTAGTCAATATTTGTCATCTAGGATGTGTGATCCCTGAGAGTTGAATCCACCTGAAATCCTTATTATTAGAACTTTCTATTTAACACTTTATGGGACTGTTAACTGATAATTACTCTGAATCTGACTCCAAGTATGAAAAGCAAGGAATGTTACTGAGCCAATAAATCCATGATGCCAGCAACCATATGGGTTTTACATGCAGAAACTATATGTGGAGTTCTCATGGGAAAAGATTGGGAAAATGATTTTTGGCATTAGTTGAAATGGGATTATCCTGACTTGATTTCCCAATTCAGCATTTCCTCTTGAAAATATCCCACCTGGCTGACTTTAAGCCTGGCTCAATACAATTGGTCATTTTTATAACTTTTTTGGGAATTGACCTCAAAACAAGGGAACATTTTCCCTTAGGTCCCTGTTCTTCTTTTATGGAAAATTCTACAATCATTATGAATACAATATTAAATCTTTAGCTTATAGACTAACATTAGAGCACATCCAAGTAAATAGGATTAGATATATGTATACAGTTTGAGTTACACGGCCTAGAATTTTAGTTCTTTCTATATTCCAAACAACCAACTAATTAAGCATTTATCCTTGACATCTGTTACTATAATCCATATACATTCTATATACTATTTCAGTGTAAATTAAGGTCCTTTAATTTCTCAAAATTGTATGGGAATAATTGGGCAAATGATGCAAGGACCTGTGAAACCAGGATGTGACTCTGTTATTTAATGAATATTTGAAGCTGTCTCAGTTCTGTGTTAAGAAAAGAAATGAATGTGAATACAATCAGTTATCTTAGAATAATACATATGTTAATCTTGTGAATGCTTTAAAGAGGCATCCACTTTTGTTAGGGTTCATTCATTTGAACATGTCTAGAAGTTGAAAATGTGTAATTATAAATAACTTCCTTGATATGTACCATTTTAAATTGATTATTCAATGTATCTATCCCATCCCAGAACCTTTTGTTAAAAATGAAACTATTCTGGAATCCTTTTTTGTATTAGAGTCCACCTTATAAAAAGTATTCTATTATTAATTCCTTAGCAAAATCCCAACTTTCTAATGAGGAAATGAATAATGCCAAGTATGAAAATTGGATCCTAATTTTCTGTTTGTATCTAAGTTTTCTATAAAAATCAACATAATTGGCCAACTATAAGTTGAAAAATCCCTGGTCTAAAAGGTTATGTATTTTGTTTTCCAATAATACATAAGCTTTAAGATAATTTTCATTATTTTATCTGGTTATTAGCAAAGTAAATTTAAATATGGAACAATCAAGTTTTTAGAGAATTTTTAACATAGAAGAGAATTTCTATAAATGGTCTGAGCTTGAGAAGAACTTCTGTGAGACCACACCTGAAACACAGAACTGCATCAGATGTTTCTAGGGGAACAGACAGATAGAGACCATCTATGAATTTTATTTTGCAGTTTACTTTTTGCCATTCTACCTCCTATTTGTAATGTCTGCTTATCAAAGGGGATTGCCTTCTTTGATTTTTTCAAAATGTTGTCACCCTCCTTTGATTTTGTCAAAGCATCCCATTCATCTTTCCCTTTTCCCCCTCACATTGTTTTCACTCATAAGTGCCATAGTTAGAAACCCCTGATGAAGTTTTTGTCATGTCAGTTAGTAGTTCATTGAGGAACCCACCTCTCAATAGAATCAAATGGGGAATGAGAAATAATTATTAACAACCAATATCTTCAGGAGATTCAGAGGTCTCCCCACTGTTTTCTAAATTCCTCATGTTAAAATGTTCAGTTTTCTTGAAGGATACTGCTGATAATGAGATTGCATTAACTCTCCCTATCTTGTTCAGACCCTACCCAACCTTACAAGGAATTTCATTTAAGGTGGGGCAGCCCATTGTGTTCTACTCAAGTTTGGTTGGACAGTCTTTTGTCTGCAGAGACCAAGACTGTGGGTGCTTTGAGAAGAGGAAATTTCTCTAAGGATCAAATGATGTCACTAGTAGCCTCTCATTTCTTTAAAGAGTATATAAACTGTGAGCTCACCACCACAATTATCTTTGGTCTAATGACCATCCTTTTATTAATAATTTACTGGCCTTGTTAATAAAAAATGACCAAATTACCCAGAAACTATGTCTCTAGCACCCTTTTAATCATCACTACATCCTGTGTTTAACTATGACTGATTAGACTAATATGAACTCTGAAGCCTCTGCCACAGGTTGGTAACAGATAATCCATATGAACATTTAGAGGGGAGAGTTTGATAAATTGCACATTTTATGTTTCTTTTGAGGTACTTCAGTTCAGCTTTGTCCATAGAGCACTGAACCTTCTTTAATTCAGGTTCCCATTCTGGGCACTTCTGTGTCAATAATTTCCCATGTCTAACAATTGATTCCAAAGTTCTTCAGAGAAGTCTTGAGAGTGTCCTTGTATCTCTTCTTCTGAGCTCTACTTGAGCACTTTCCTTGTGTAAGTTCTCAATGAAGTAATCTTCTGGGAAAGCATATATTTGGCATTTGAACAATGTGACAAGGCCATTGGAGTAGCACTTTCTGCAACAGAATTTGAAAGCTTGGCAATTCAGCTCTAGATAAGATCTCTATGTCCAGTAGCTTATCTTTCCAGTTGATCTTCAGAATCTTCCTTAGACAATTTTGATGGAAGTGATTCAGTTTCCTGGCATGGCACTGGTATGTTTTCCAGATTTTGCAGAACTAAACCTGAGATCAGCACAACAGCTCAGCATTCCTTCAGTTTGATAGTCAGTCTATTACCTCTTCTCTCCCACAATTTCCTTCTTAGCCTCCCAAACACTGAGCTAGCTCTGTCAATAAATGCATCACCATCATCATCTATGCATATATTTCTGGAATATGTGCTGCCAGGGTAAGTGAACTCATGTACAGTATTCAAAATTTCTTAATTTGCTATAACTGATGGTTCTACACATGGATAGTGTAGTGCTGGATGATGGAGAACATGTACATTGTTGGTGTTAATTGCCAGACCAAAATGAATGCAAATGGCAGGGAAGAGATCCATACTCTGTTGCATTTCAGGGTCTGAGGCTACACTGAGTGATCTGCAAAAAGTCATGTACCAACTGTCCCTCCACTTTAATCTAGGCTTCTAGCCTTTTCAAGTTAAATAATTTACCATCAGTGCAGTAGCTGACCTTGATACCATTTTCATCCTTGTTGAAGGCATTAGACAACATCACAGAAAACATTAAGTTAAAAAGCATGGGATCAAGCACACAGCTCTGCTTCCCTTTATTGGTGACTATAAAAGCATGAGAGCATCATTCATTATCCAGAACTCATGCAAGCATGTCATAATCACATCAAACTGGCATATAATACTAATGTGCTTCTTTGAGCAGGAATGCAATGATCATCTCCAAGCCCTAACAATCAATAATATTAAAGACTTTGGTCAAATCTATGAATGCCATATACAGACTTCAGTTCTACTGTGCATTACACAAATACAGAAGACAAGCCCCTGTCTGAAAGGAGTTTATATTATATTGGGGAAGACAACACACACATGAGACAGAGAGAGAGAGAGACAGAGAGAGAGAAAGAGAGAGAATATCCAGTTTGAGATCTGACTTGTGCAGAATAGTTGAATATATTGATATTCAAATTAAGTGCTGAAGCTCTTAGGACAATCAGGGTAACTCAAGATGTGTAGCCAACAGCATAAAACAGGGATCCAATAATCTCACTAATATATTGGTCACTTTATCTACAATATTATATTGCTGTCACGTGTACAATAAAGAAATCTAAGGGAAACAATGTTTGTTCTTGAATTTGGACTGGAAGTCAAAGTCATGTGGTCACTATTCAATTTAACTTTGAAAACTAGTTTCTCCAATTGAGTACTGAAATAAAATGAAGAAAAACCTAGGAAACTTAACAAGTTTCAATATATAGCCAACCCTTGAAAGAACCAGGATATAGGAAGTGACAGGGATCATAGAAGGTACAATGAGGGAAATAATATAGTGTATTTATCTGCTGTTTTGGATGCTTGATTTCTTTCTACTCAGGTTTTTCCTTGGACATTTTTTTTCCTTTTCCCTGATTGTATTATGTTTGGGAGTAAATTTCTTTAAAGGTATTTTAAACTTTCATTTTGCGAGTTGTTTGCTGCCCATTGGGAATTTGATAAAAAACTTGGTGTTTCTTATTTTTATGAATTCCATATACCTGTTTCATTTTGTTTTTAAAATATGACATATATTGAGACAGGATAAGTTTTTTTTAAAAATGAGGAAATTAAAGTAAGAAAAAATATTTCTGGGAAATGTATTTTAAAGGGCAATATTGATAAATGAAATTGTGGCTGAAAGGGTTACTATGTAAAACATATCCCTGATCTGAATTAAATTTTACCTTCCAACCTTGTTGCAATTCAATATGTACATTATATTTTACCCAAATTTGACTGTTTTTCCCCCTATTATCTGATCTTAATTTGGCTTCTTTTACATGCAGGGACTTGCACAGAGTATCTTCCTTGATTGAAGCAAATGCCTTCTTCCTCCAAATCCAACCCAACCTAATTTCTACTTTATGTAATAATATTCTTCCTTTAAAGTACAGCTCAGGAACTTCTTCTTTCTTGAAGCATTTTCTTGCCTCCTTGATTCCTCACTAATACTCCTAATCAAAAATCTCACCCTCTTTGAGCTATGTCATACCTTTATTTTTTCCAATTCATACTGTAGTTGTTTACACATATACAAAAATATATGTACATGTATAAACATATATGCATGTGCATATATGTATGTATCCCAAATTTCTCCCTTCTCTCCTCCTAACAACTTCTGAGACTATCTGGAGCAGGGCTCCTTAATCTACTACACGTAAAATTTGTGTGGTTTTTAATATTATTATAACTGTATTACAATTTTTTTCCTTTATAATTCTTTCTTGGTCACATGATAGATATAAAAGTGTTGTCTGAAAGAAACAAAAAGGCTTACAATAAGTATCTAGAAGGCAATGGTCATACTGTATTCCATCTTCATATTTGTAGACCCTAGCATACAGTAGGTGCATAATAAATGCCTATTTGTATAAGCATTCTCCCTTACTACTTATTGTTGTTTTCCTAATTTTATGAATTTTATATCCACAATGTCATTTGCATAATCAATTTGTACATCTCAGGCTACTGTAATTAGCTCAATGAAGTTCTCTGCTTCTAACTTCTTCTCTTTCCAATATATCTTTCACACAATAACCAAGATAATTCTAGTAATAAATACTCTTATATATGGTACTTACTTTTTTTGCTCCAAACAGATCTGGGTAAGGAAGTTAATGTGAGTTACCATCCTTGACACTAATCCCTGGTTTCTCTCTCATTATCTTGGTGTTCCCCTGAGGTCTTTGAAATCTTGTGGTCTCTTTATTTTTATCTTTTTAAGTTCAACAATCAGTAACAGGTTTCCTACACTATTGTACCTCTAATAGTCTCTAGTTATATCTTGGACATCATATCAGTCTCAGTCCTCCTAAATGTCTTCTTGGTACTGACGCTTGAGTGCTTACTTGTCCCTGACTTCCATTTTTGTTCTCAGTGTTGAGGAATGCATGGCCAGGGCCAAACTCTCTAGTTCATTATTTATGGTACTGATTCTCTCCCCTTACTTACATTCTGACATTCCAGGCCTAGGATATGTTATTAGTTACCTAATTATTGGACTTGGAACTAGTTGAGTCTATTCAGAGAAATGGTTGACATTAATTCCATTTGGGAGTTGTCATAGGACCAACGCTTTCCTGATGTATCTTCCCTGACTTTTCTAGAATGGCTTCTTGGTCTGGAGAAATAAAAAGAACTAGCCACATGTAGTAACTTCACTCCTCAGGTCAAGGGAGTCACCATACATGGATGACTGACTAACAAGACATATTTCAAGATGGAGATAAGAGAGTCCCCATTCAGATAAACTGCTTCACTGTGTTTGTGTTGTATCTTGCTGTTTGAGAGCAAAATAACCCTCCTCCTTTGTTAAAAGGTTCAGTAATTCAGCAGTAACTCATTCTATTCCAGCATCCCTCCTGACAGAGCTCTCCTGATCACTCAGAGAGAGTCTTATCTGTGGGACTGGCAGCAGGCTCCTACTCAGGCAGATGGTTTGACATGGTGGGTTCTCAGGAGGGCAAAGAAAGCACCAAGGCCAGCAATACTTGGTTGCTATTGACTGTGTTGCATAAGTTAGATTTCTAGTGCAAGTGAAACTAAAAGTAAAGTGAACTGGCACATTCGACAGCTAGGAACATAACTCTTGATTTTCAGGGATAACAATAAAACTGATGGTTTACTAATGGAGCTAGTGGTCCAAAAGTGAAGAGATCTCTCCTAGTGGAGTGGGGAGTGAAGTGTCCTAACTATATGCCCTATTGCATATGGCCCAGTGGTTATGACTCCTGAGACAAATCACAAGATTGAAGGACAGTAGACTTTGGAAAGAGATGGGCTGTTCTCTTAGGTGGTTAGACATCCTTTAGCTTATCCTGACACTGTTGGGGGATGGGGAGCATAGTGATTCCCTGGTCTGAGGGAACAAGTTGTAGGTGAATCCTCTTCACTAAAGGGAGTAAATGTCTGCAGTAGTTTAAATGGAACCCTGAGGATTCACTGGAACAATGGTTCCTGAGGATGTGGTCTAATGGAGCCAGGACTGAAAATTTCTTTGCTTTGGATTTCTAGATCCTTGTGGAACTCTCTGAGGATCTCCGCTTACAAAGACATGAATTTGTTAGAGTCTCTGGAAGGATTATTTTCTTTGCTTCTTTTTAGGTGAATGAAATGAGGAGTTATTCACATTTATCTTTGTAAAGATTACTTTCCCTTCTACCCAGCTTTCAGGTTGGGATTTCCAAGTGAGGGTGTGCAATTCTTAAAGGAAATTTATTTATTTATTTTTTCTCAGAGACAGAAGTCTGTACTTGAATTTTCATTAAAAAGACATAAATTTTATTAAAAATCTCTCAGTGTAATGTTCATTGACAGCAATAGGATAGATATGCCAGTCAAAGCTTAAAGGCGCAGGAGGAATATGGGGCAAACCAATGACTGGTGAATAAAGTGGCACACAAGAAAGAGATAAAAATAGGAGGCTAGTTGTTGTAAGGTAGAGAGGATATGTAAGTATTAGGTATACAGTAATGACATAAGGTAAAATTTTCTGGTGTGAAGCCAAACAAAAGCAATGAAGGAAGATATTCAGTCCAATCAAGTGGTAATGCTCCAGAATTAGGAGATGCTGATTTGTGAAGACAGCAGATGTGAAAGTAGTCTGACATTACAGGTGAGGATCCCAATCCAAGGTTTCCAGTTGACCAATCAATCAGTATCTGGGCTTGGATGTGGGAGTGTTACCACACAGAATCTATGAAGTTGGTAAAGGTCTAAATATCAGTGTTATCAAATTGGAACCAAGGACAGGACTCATTTACCTTTCCTCTGATTCTGAGTCATCTTAATAATGTAAGTTGATAAGTCGGCAGGTATGTAATGCTCTCCTACAAGATCATGTCACCATAAGTGGTTGAGTTTGGTGACTATAACAATATATAACAATATGTATAACAATATACATGTATGTGTGTATATACACACACATATACTTCTTTTAGGGTATCCTCAAAAATCTACTATTTTCTTTAAAACATTTTATTTCAAGGTTTCCAGATCTACTAGAATGCTGATATTCCACTTAATTAATCATATTTGATTTGCAGAAGTCAAAGTATAAATATGAGTTTCCATGACTTTTTTCTATAAACAAATAAACAAACACCCTGTAGTATACAGAATGATAACACACTTATAAATATTTTTAGATTTATAAAGTACTTTAAATATGTCTGATCCTTACAGTAACCTAATTGGATCCTTACAACAACCCTTTTAGCTACTATTATTATTTCCATTAAGTAGATGTACAAACTGAGACTGAGAAATATTAAGTGACTTTTCCAGGGTTATACAAACATGTGTCTGAAGCAGTATTTGAATTCAGGTCTTATTTACTCCATATCCTTTCTCTTCATGGAATGATGAATCTACAATAAGGAACATCTCAAACATGGCCATATAAGGAATCAGGGTGGAGGTGAAAGCAAATAAAAATTTTAAGTGGTGTCTGGTAACTTCTATGCTGAAAAGTCCTCATAAATTTCCAAATGTGGTTATTATTCTCATTATATAGAGATGGTAATTTATTGATGAATATATACATGCATACATATGCATATATGGACATATATGTGTATATATGCATACGTGTGTATATACATATGTATGTACGTGTGTATATGTGTACAGATATGTATATACATGTAAATTATATATATATGCATGACTTTTATTATTATGTTTGTGTCTGTGTATATACTTATGAGGTAGTACATTTTAGTGGGGAAAATGCTAACATGGATTCAAGAGATGAAAATTTGAGTTTGAATTCCTCCCTGTCTGTGGAACTTCCTAGTGGATGTGATTATGGGCAAACTTGAATATGGGGATAATAATATGTATAATACCAAAAAACTAATGTGTCACAGTACAGAGAATACTGTAGCAGGAATGATGAGACATGTGTCCCAGTACTTAGTACAATGGCTGGCACAGAGTAGGTGCTCAAAATTGTCTATTGACTGAGCCTAAGTAAATCAAGTGGTCAACAAATATTAAGCTTGTGTTATGTGCCAACAGTCTCACAACCTCTCGAAGGTTCTGTTTCTTCATCTTGTAAAATGGGTATAGTAATAATATTACCTGGTAGGTTGTTGTGAGGATCTAATGAAAATATCTTGTAAAGCACTTTACCAAACTTAAAAGCACTCTACAAATGCAATTATTATTTATAACCTACTTCATGGGGCTCTCTTATGCATTTAATGAGATAATGCATGTAAAACACTTAGCAAACCTTAAAGTGCTTTGTAAATTTCACTTATATTAATCAAAGCCTACAAGTCCTTGTATGGGAGGCAGAGCTTCTAGCTGTGCCAGCAAAACCCTAAAGTTCATGAAAGATGGATAAAAATCAAGCAGTCCAATGAGAATGTTGCTTAGAGGCAAGTCAATTGGGCTGTCTCCAGCTGGCCCTGAGTAGGTAGACATTCCAATGGTTTCCTTGGGCTTATTGTTTTCAGTGATTTAACAGCCATCTAGGAAATGTGATTACAACCCCAAGATCCCAGGACTCAGTGGGCAGCCAGCCATGAACTGATCTGATAGCCAAAGAATAGCACTCTGAGGCCTCAACCCAGGCTCTAGTGACCCTTCCTGTAAGATGTTCAAAAATGAATAATGGGAAGGGGTGGGATTTGTTGACATCTTCAGTGCCCAGGGCAAAAGTCCTGCAGTAAAGTAGAACATGTTGGCAGCCTATCTGTAATTTGTTTGATTAAAAAAAATTTAAAAAGTTTTCATTTCTGTCCTTTGATGCAATACTTAAATTAAAAAGCAAATAAAGTTACCAAAGGAAAATGAGCAAATTCTTGCCTTGAGCTAGTAGGCTCTTGTATTTCAGATTTACATTCCCCTGGGACAAGACTTCTCTACTAAATTGCTGCTGACGACCACAGCTAGAATTCTCTCTCTCTCTTCACCTCTATTTCTTGAGATTATTTATTCCTTTTAAGCCTCTGTGCTAGTGCTACTTACTTTAAAAGGTCTTTCCTGGTGCCTCCACTTGTCACTGACTGACCCTTGATAATTGTACATTTTTTCTCTGAAATGAACAAGCAAGGATTGAACACACAAATGGCTTTTTGGTATATGAATGTAGTTGAATATAGTTACATCTTAAGATATAATGAAATAGATATTTTGAGAGAATCCGGGGAAGTATGTACTCATAGAGTGAAGTGAACAACATCAGGAAAATAATTGTGATGGGGACAGCAACTTTATAAATAAAATCCACTTTGATAGATATAAGAACTCTGATGAACAATGATCAACCATGTCTCTGGAAGAACTATGATGAGGCATGTTATTCATCTTTTAACAGAAAAGTTATGGATACAATGTAAAGAAAGACATATCCTTTTATTCATGAATAACATGTGGACTTATTTTTACTTAACTATGGTAATTTATGAAACTTTTTTCTTCATTAATTTCAATTAATTTGATTAAAGGATGGGAGCAAATGGGATTAAGAATATTGATGACCAAAAAAAACGAGAGCACTGTAACACATAAAAATTGGGAGAAAATGAAATTCTAAAGGAAGCATAATCAGAATATTTTTAGGAAGTGATATGGAGAATTTCTGTGTATATGAATACACACATTATACAGTAAGTAGTATAAAATGAAGATTCCAATTTCACATGGAATCAATTGTCTTTTTATACTCTGCTGGGTGTATGCAAATGTTCTTGTTTTTGGTTCAGAATGAAAAAAATAACTAAAGCGAGAAAACAAAGGAAATGAACAGATAATCATGCACAACTATGTGGTATTGAATACAATCTGCTGAAAGAAATGTCATCAGTTCTGCAAGAAGACTGGAATTGGCTGCTATAATACATCATTGAGAGATGTATGGATATTAAGAGATTGAGAGATATGTGCATATATACACATATGTATACATACATACACACATATGCATATATATGTATGTATTTAAATTTTAAGGCCCCCTAATAATATTTTCTTACTTTAATTAAATGCTATCTAGTTATGCCTTCTTCATCTTATACTTGTAAAGCTGATTTTTGTAAAACTCACATATAAAACTTTGCCTCTGAATAAGTTCAAGTACAACATTAGCATAGCATAAATGTTTCTAAAAAAACCACTAGTTCAAAAGTTGACTATCTGAAGAAGTGTTAAGTTAGAACATGAATTGTCATGTTTGAATAGTAGATATGGTAGATCTCTTACTTTCAGAATAATAAAGAAATAAAAAGCCCCAATTCAATAAAACTTCATAAACAAAGAGATGGGTTCAGAAGGCAACAGAAAATAAATTATGTTTTATTTTTGCTCTTTTGATTGAGGGGTAGCTTGGTGAAGTAGATGAAGGGCTACTAATATAGTTAGGAAGATGGGTGCTTCATCTGACATACACAAAATTTGGGACCATGGACAAATGTTCCCAACTTTCAGTGCCCCAGACAACTATAAGCTATAGTTTTTCATCTGGAGTAGGAGAGAAAACATCTATAATAGGAATTACCCATGCTGATAAAAGAACTGGTCTACAATGCAAAAAGTCTTTTGTTAAATTTCACAAAATCAGAGAATTTTAGATTTGAAGAAGAAGTCAATGAACATGTACTGAAATCCATAAAGAAAAGAAAATCTCACTATTACAAAATAAGTCATCTTTTTTACAAGATTTCCAGTGAAAAATAACTTTTCACCTCCCAAGATGGCTCATTCAAATTATTAGGAACGTTCACAGGAAGAAATCAAAAGCTGCAAAATAGGTCTCATCATTTATTTGTAAGACATGTTGCTAATCCTGATAACTAATTCCTGCAAAGGAAGATTTCATGAGATTATGGAATTACATGATCATAGCCTTGAAAGGAACTTTCCATCAATTCCAAATTTTTCATTAAGTGAGACATTGACATGCCCAGAGTCACAGAATTCATAGATATTGGAAATATGACATGTACTGAGGTCATATTCAACAATATAGATAGTTTAAGAGTATAGTCTGGGTTACTGAAAGATTAAGTAATAATCTGGGGGATTTTATAGAAACGGAGAACTCTAAAAAATATATTTCAATGTGTATATTCTTTCTAACATTTTAGTGCCCAATCTAACATACATGCCTATGATCTTTAAGTCTTGTCTATGCCATCCTCACTACTCTTCCACAATGAGTCAATCTAACATGTATAGCACATTCTTATCCATCTCTTAATATTACACTGACAATAATGGGACATGTAGGATGTCCACCTTAAAGAAAATAATCAATTAAATAACATGAATTTATTAAGAGTATGTTCCACAAACTTTGCTAGACACTGGAAATATAAACAAAAATGAGTCAGTCCTTCTTATCACGAAGTTTTCATTTTATTAGAAGGTTATGAAATAATTTGGGGAATATGCATCTGAAAAGAACTATTCTGGGTACTAATGAGGATTATAAATGTAGCCATTAGTCAGTAAAGTGTCACACTGTTTCCAGTAAATATGCTCATCTTGATTCTTTTTCCCCTGAGAATGAAGTGAAAGGAATGGGGGTGGTAAAAGTGTACTTGCAAGATATATAATAAAATGGCAGATGCAAAAATTAGATGGCACAATGAATGGGGGATTGGCTTAGATTCAGGAAGACTCAGTTCAAAGGTTTTGAAAAGACACTCACTATGTGACCCTGAATGAGTCACTTAATTCTGTTTAATTTGCTTTCCTCATTTTTCAAAATTGGGATAATAACAACATGTATCTCCAAGGTTGTAGTGAGGATCAAATAAAATAATAGTTCCAAATTGTCTGTAATGGTTGGGCTAGTTCACAAGTTCATCAGAAGTGCATTAATGTCCCAATTTTTACATATCTCCTCCATCACTTGTCATTTTCATATTCTGTGATTCTAGTCAATCTTGTAGGTATGAGGTGGTATATAAGAATTGTTTTAACTTGCATTTCTATAACCAGTAATGGTTTAGAACTATTTTTATATCACTATTGATAGCTTTGATTTCTTCTTCTGCAAACTGTCTTGTCATATCCTTTGATCATCTATCAATTGGAAACTGATCTTATAAGTTTGACTCAGTTCCTCACATATTTGTGTAATGAGGCTTTTATGAGGAAAACTAGGTTTTTTTCAGGTTTCAGCCTAATTCTGGTTACATTAATTTTGTTTATGCAAAAACTTTTAAATTTTATGTAATCAAAGAATTTCATGTAAAATAAGGGAAGCTAGGTGGTACAGTGGATCAAACACTCAACATGGAAACAGGAAGACTCAAATTCTGGAGTTCAAATCTGGATTCAGACACTTACTAGCTGTGTGACATTATTTGTGTTGGCTCTTCATCTATAAAATGAGCTGGAGAAGAATAGGACAAGTCACTCCAGTGTTTTTGCCAAGAAAACCCCTAAATGAGATCACAGAGAGCCAAACATGACTGAAATGACTGAACAACAACAAAAAAAAAACAAAATCAAAACTATATATTTTAATTCCCACAATCTTCTTTCTCTTGTTTGGTCATAAATTCTTCCATTATCCATAGATCTGACAGGTGAATTTTTACATGCAATCCTTTTTCTCTTGAGATATCTCACCCTCTATGTCTAAATCATTTATTCATTTTGGCCTCATCTTAGTACATGGTGTGAGATCTTAGTCTATGCCTAGTTTCTGCAAAAAATGATTTTTAGTTACCTCAGCAATATTTATCAAATATTGACTTCTTACCCCCAAAGCTTGGATATTAAGTGTCATCAAACAAGAGGTTACTCTGGTATTTACAACTGTATGTTGTGTACCAACTATATTCCTCTTATTCGCTACTCTGTTTCTTAACTAGTACCAGATAGTTTTGATTAATATAATTCTTAATATAATATAAATTGAAAAGTAGTTTGAAATATGGAACTGCTAGTCCACTTTCCTTAACATTCTTTTCCTTGATTCCCTTTATATTTTTGGCCTTTGTTCTTTCAAATGAATTGTTACTATTTTTTTCTAGCTTTGTAGATTAATTCTTTAGTAGTTTGATGGAATGAATAAGCAAATTAACTTAAAATTGTAATTTTTTTGATACTAACTCAGCTTACCCATGAGCAATTAATATTTCTCCTGATATTTAGATCTGTTTTTCTTTGCACAAAAAGTGTGTTGTAATTGTGTTCATATAATCCATGGGTTTTTATTGAGAGATGGACTTCCAGGTATTTTCTTTGAATGAGATTTTTATTTGTCTCTTCCTGGTGGATTTTTGTTGGTAGTACATAGAAATACTGATGATTTTATGTGGAATTATTTTACATACTAGTTTTTTTTAGTTGATTCTCTAAGATTCTAAGGATACCCTTATATCATTATCTCCAAATATTGAGTTTTTTTTCTAATATTTCTAAGCTGATTGCTTCAAAGTCTTTTTCTTCTCATCATTATAAGTAGTAGTGGTGATAATGGACATCTTTTATTCACTCCTAATCTTATTGGGAAGGCTTCAAGTTTTTGCATATTTCAGAAAATGCTTGTTCTTCATTTTAGATAGATAAAACTTGTCATTTTCAGAAAGGATCCATTGATTTCTGTTTTTTCTACAGTTTTTTTTTTGTTTTTACTAAGAACGTATATTGTATTTTTATCAAAGATTTTTTCCTTCTCTGTTTATATAATACTATGACTTTTTTTTTATTTCTTATTTGCATGGAAAATTATGCTGATAGTTTTCCTAACACTGAATTAGCCCTTCGTTCTGGATATAAGTCCCAGCTACTGTGTGATCTTTGTATACTGCTGCAGTCTCCTTGCTAGTATTTTATTTAAAAGTTTTGCACCCAGATTCATTAAGGAAATAGGTCTCTCCACTTTTTCTCTCCATGATTAGGCATTAATACCATATGTGCATCATAAAAGGAATTTGATAGTACTTTATGTATTTTTTTCAAATAGTTTCTATGATATTGGGATTAAATGTTTGGTAGAATTCATTTGTAAATCCATCTGGTTCTAGGCATATTATCTTAAGATGGTCATTAAGGTTTGTCAAATTTCTTTTTCTAAAACTGGGTTATTTAAGCATTCCATTTCCTGTTCTACTAATCTGGGGATTTTTTTTGTTGTTGTTGCTGTTAAATATTCATCCATTTTACTTTGTTAGTTTTAATGGCATATAATTGAGCAAAATAACTCCTAACAATAGCTTTATGTCCATCTTCATTGGTGACATATTTACTCTTTTCATTTTTGATATTGATAGTTTGTTTTTTTCTTCTATAGAATCAAATTTGCTAATGTTTATCTATTTTTAAATTATAAAAATTAGTTTCATGTATTAATTTCTTGTTTGTTTGCAATTTTATTAATACCTCCTTTAGTTTTCAGGATTTTCGTTTTGGTGATTAATTGGGCATTTTTAATTTGTTCTTTTTCTAGTGTTGTTTTTTTTTTTTTGCTGTTTTATGTCTAGTTTATTGATTTACCCTGTTTTTTATTGATGTACATATTTAGAGAGATTATTTCCCCCTAAGAACTGCTTTAGCTTCATTGTATAAATTTGGGAAGCTTGTTCACTGTTGTCATTCTCTTTAATGGAATTACATGTGCCTACTGATTCTTTAGGATTTGATTATTTAGTTTCCAATTTATTTTAAACTATGTTTCAAAGGCCATTATTAAATGCAATTTTATTGCATTGACTGATAAGTCAATGAGAAAAAGATATACTTTTTTTCTATTTTCATTCAGTTTTTTCCAGAAGTTTATCATTCATAGTTTTTCTAAGTTTCTATTCAACATCTTCTTGACTTCTTTCTTATTTATTTTACATTTATAATAATCTAGTTCTGAGAGGGGAAAGTTGAGGTCTCTTGTTAGAATAGTTTTACTTTCTATTTACTGCTATGCATTTAATTTTTCCTTTAAGAATTTGGATGCTATGCCATTTAGTACATATGTTTGTAATGTTAATAATGTTAATGAAAGCTATAGATCTTCCCATCCCATTAAAGCGCTTGCCAATTAAGGGAATTTTGATTAGGGGAGATTTGTTTTGTAGGAAGGCCCAAACTTTCTAATTTTGTTAATTTCTAATGAGGTATTGGTTCACAATGGTTGTGATACCCTCTGGCTTTAAAAAGTGTATATATACTATGATGTGAGGGTTTGTTTTCAAATAAGGCTTACTCATTCGGGGTGTTCATTTGGCTAGAGACTCTGGGTAGCCATTAAGGACAGTTCCTCCAGCTTTGAAAACCCAGATGTTGGTGCTTCTTTCTTTGGTAACTATGTATGAATGCAGTGGTCAGACTGTTGGATCTGTATGTTGATCTGTAATGCATGTATTGCTTATGGTCAGACAGAAGAAAGCTGTGTCTGTTGATCTTTATTTCTCTGCTTGTATTTCCTCCGTTGGTAAATGTAATTAAAGTAGATTGTTGATCCCTCAAAAGTTGCTTTCATTTCAGATAAGCAGATCTATGAAGCTGTACAGCACACCCTCCTGTGTATGCCGGTATCGTTGCTGCTATAATATTTAGTATTGATATTATTTCATTGTCTATAGTTCCTTTTATCAAGATATTGTTTCCCTCCTTGTCCCTTTTAATTAAATTAAATTTTCTCTTATCTTACATTACAGTTGCTAGCCCTTTCTTTTTTTTTCCTTTTTTGTTTTAGACTCAAGGGTCAAAATACAAATACAGAATAGAAAAAAAAAACACAAAAACATGTCATAAAATTAAATACTGGAACTTAAATGCAAAGTAAGAAAAGGGGGAAAAGTATGTCATGTGCATAGCAGAACATAAGATAGGATTCAAAATATGTAACAATAAATTTTCATTTCAGAAAAGCCTATATGATGACTAATAAAAGTAGTGCTGAGAATTTTCCATCTATTCTTTGCTTCCTTGTGAATTTTCATTTGTGCCTGCTGTGTGCTTTTTTTACTTTGTTCTTTCCTCCCCCACCCCTGAAGGCTACAATAAAGTTTAGATGTGTTTCTCTATAGTCATAGATACATTGTGATGGTAATATAAATGCAAAGACCTTTCCTATTCCTCAGTTGGCCCATAAGACCTGCCCACATCACATGGAAACCTGAGTCACATGAGTCTGTGCATTTTTGCTGTTTGTAGCACAGTTAGGTCTGGCATTCCTTATCAATAGAGATTTGATTAATCTTCCCTGGCTCAAATGCCCAACTCCCCTCCCTATCTATGAGTAAAAGTTCCTCTTACTGGGGCCAATATAGCCTCCCAAACCAAATAACCCCAGGGCTTGCCACTTGTTAAAAAGAGTACCCTGGAAGTGTTTGCTTTTCTGGTGGACCAAATATCTTCCTGGGTTTTTCCTTCCAATCTTCTTGAATTATCCCAGGAAGACCCCTGTTGCGTCCCTATTCTTATTTATCTCCACCCACACTTTGTTCCCCCTAAGATGCTATTTTAACTTTTTTGCATGGGAAAATCTTGAAAGTTTGGAATTTTCTGACCTACTCCATCATCTTCCCAGAATCCTCTCCTTCCCTTTTCTTTCTTACTTCATCTGAAGCATAATAGATTATACTCCAGCCCTTTATTTTTAAACTCTGTGTTTCTTTTTGTTTCAAGTGTATTCCTTGTAAACAACATATTGGATTCTGGTTTCCAATCCAATGTGCTATCCATTTCTGTTTTGTGGGTGAGTTTATCCTATTCACATTCACAATTATTATTAGTAAATTTGCATTTCCCTCCCTCCTATTTTTTATTCATCTCTCTCTCTCTCTCTCTCTCTCTCTCTCTCTCTCTCTCTCTCTCTCTCTCTCTCTCAACATGTCTCATCTTTTTTTATACTCTCCCATTTCTCTTATCCCCCTTCCTGTCTACTTATCTATTGTGAAAGACAGATTTCTATCACCAATTAGGCATATATCTGCCCTCTGCTCCTTATCCACAATGGTCCCTGAATCTCTTGGTATCCCAAGGAGTTCTGATTCTCTGCATCCCTGGTCCCTTAGTAGTGGAAATTATAATGCTCCTCAGCATTCCCACCCGCTCTGAATTGAAAGCGTTCCTCCCTGCCCTTCAATTATGACCCTGAGTTAGGTGGAGACAATGGAGTTACCATAGAGCCTCTGGCCCTATATTCAATGCTAAAGAGTCCTCTGTAATCTCTTTCTGACCATGTCTTTTCCCCATACTATTTCTGACTTGAGAACTTCTGCTACCACCAACTACTTCCAACACTAATTTTTCATCCATGTGGGCTATTAATCAGTCTCCATCCTTGTATCACAAATTTCTCTTTCCTAATTCATAAGCTTTGCACTGTAAGAATATCTCATGCTGACGTTGACTCTGCCATTCCAGAATTCAATTTGAAGTACTATTTTAAAATTGTTTTGAGGGAAATACTGGGAAAACTCAACTGAGTGCTTTCTCTGCTCCACCATCTTGTAATTAGTATCATTTATAACCCTTTTGGATTCAAATTAAAACTAATTTGAAAAGAATAAAATTTTCAAAATTCAGTGTGACTATATTTATTATCATTATTAGCAATCATTTAAAAAAAGCATTTACATAGATTTTATTGCAAGGGTTCCATTGAAGATCTTTTAAAACTCTACTGCCTCTGGTGTGTATGTGTGTGGAGAAGGTTGAGAACCCTGATTTTAGCACCAGAAGGATGAGTAAGATAATTTGAATATTTTAAAAGTGTAATACTCAAAATACTAAATAGTGTTATGCAGCTTTATGGCAAAATATAATTCAAGCAAGTATAATTCAATAAATATGAACTGAATTCAACTCAGTTTCATTTCAAGCAAGAAAATAAATCCCATCAGTTAAAACTGTGAATAAATTCTTTTTATTTTAGCATATACAATTAATGAATGTGCCATCCCTGCTTTTTGATCAATGTTGATAACACATTTTAAATGAAAATAGTCACTTATTAAGTACTCAGTGTCTATATAATTGTAGTGAAATATAAAGCCAATAGCAACCCAACAGATTTGTTACACTGTTCTTATTGTAGGAAAAATTCTAATAGGGTCTATTTGCTTTATTCTATATAGAACACTGGAAAATTAAATGATTTTTTTGCTATGTAGGTAAATAAGGCAACTATCACCCCAAATTAAGATTCAAGTGAACATATGCACTTTTTAACACTTACCTAATTAATCTATCCTTTGGTCCTCTTTCATGATTTATTCAACACATTTGTAATTTCTATTTTCTAACAAAAGACACTGTATTTCTCCTTTCCCCCTTTCTTGAGTAATGAATTATCAATTCAGTGCAGAAAAACAAGAAGCATAAATACTCTGACAAACTCCTTCAAGTATGTCATAGTTAAAAAAAAACTTTGACAAATAAATGTGTGTATATACGTGTAAGTATATATATATATGTATACACATATGTATGGACATACATATGTGTGTGCATTTTATACAGATACAAATATGTATATATGTATGTATACACACATATATACAGATGTATAGATATACACATGTGTGTATATAATTACTAGAAAAGTGAATCTTGAACTTTGAAAATATTGCTCTAGAAAGTCTCAACAAAGTGCTCAATTGGTAATTGTTCTCTGCATGTTTGAATCTTTATAGGACTTATTCTGTGAACGTACGGAAATGTTATTGATCATTGCTGTGGCCAAACATTGGAGATTGCTTTTAAAACCATCTAAAATTGCACAGTAAATCAATAGCAGTAAGGGGAAAAACCTAACCTCTAGATATAGTTAAAGAATGCCAAAATGAAATGTTTAAAATACATGATCATTTTATTAGATGGAATTGAAATTATATATATATATAATATGGATATATTAATGTTTGTACACATTTATGTATGTACATAGGTAAGTGTGCATACACAGAGACAGACAAATAAAGTAGCTGGGTAGGCTAGTGGATAAAGGGCTAAATCCACATTCAATAAAACCTTTATTCAAATATCTTAAATATTTATTAGATGTGTGACCTTGGGCATATTTCTTAATCTCTCCTAGTCACAGTTTCCTTTATTTGTAAATAGGAGAGAGAAAAGACACCTAACTCTAGAGAGGATCAAATGATGTAATATTTTTAATGTCTTTTACAAACCTCAAATTGTTAAAAAATGTTAGCAATAATAACCAAATTCCATTAATAATATCAGTAATAATAGAAACAACAAACAACAAAAGATAACATTTCTTTGGCACTTTAAGGTTTTCAAAACTCATTAAAAATATTAATTTCATTTAATCCTCAGAGAAACCCTAGGAGGTTAGTACTTTTTGACCTCTATTTTATACATGTGGAAATGGAGACCAGAGAGACATTATGTGACTTTGTCAAAGTTACACATATTTTAATTGTCTGAAGCTGAATTTGACCTCAGGTTTCCCTGACGCTATGTTTAGCACCCAGTCCACTGTGCCACCTAACTGCCTATTGAGCTAAATGTTTGGTAGTCACTAAAAGGATCGTTAAGTAAATCAAAGAAACTTAGAATCAACTGTAAAAGACACCTAAAAGACAGTACATGATGCAGTTTATTACCCATCCCTTTAGAAGTTAGACTGTTGAGATTTATCAGGAAGTTAATTTAACTCTTCTAAGAAGAACCAAGGCTGATTTCCAATTTAAAAAGGAAGGCAAACTTAAATATCTAAGCAATCATTTGATGGTCATAGATGACATTAAACTGCATGACTCAAAAAAATATGTTTGAAGCATGAATAACTTTGGAGGATTATCAGACAGTATCTATGGTTTTATCAAACCAGTCAAAGAGGAGAAAAAGATAAAGGAGGGAAACATACTCTTTCTACTTGTTTTTCATGGATTATTCTTCTATAATGCACTGTCCCTAAAATGTGTTCAATACTTTTTTCTTATATAATTTTAGTTCAGTGAAATAAATCAAAGGGTAAAACAAGGTAGAAAACATTTCAAGCTTCAATAAAATTCCTATGTAGTGCCATTTTACATGTAATGAATGAAAAAAATCCTTTGAAGAATTCAAAATATTATTACTACCAGTAGTAATACTAGAGTGCAGATAGGTGGTACAGTGCATATAGTGCCACTATTGAAGTCAGGAAGATTTGAATTCAAAATCCAGCCTCAGACACTTATTATCTCTGTGACCTTGGACAAGTCTTAATTCTGTTTGACTCAGTCTCCTTATCTGTAAAATGAAAGGAGGAAAGAAAAGGCAAATTATTCCAGTATCTTTGCCAAGAAATTCCCAAATAGGGTCATAAAGAATCAGATATGACTAAACACCTGAAAAGCAATAAATACCACTAGAGCACAATGTAGTGGCATCACTGAATATGAGTTGAGCAAACTTTCCATACAGCCTTTGTAAGTTTATGACTTGATCTCCTATAGAATGAAGGCCTTTTGAGGGAAAAGATGTTGTTTTGGGGGGATGTACTGAAGGATGTCTCTTTGTATTCATAGCATCCAGCACTGTTCCTTGAACAGCATATATATTTAATGAGTGTCTGTTGAATTGAATTTCCTGTCAGCCTTCAAGTATATGACACATTCTTGAATATGCCAAAGAGCTTTCCAGACAAGTACAGTCAGTATATTAATCACTTTGATGTGATTACAAGCAACATATAAAAGAAACAAGTAGTAAAATAGCTTGTAAATATTCTGACATACTGGCCAGATAACTCAATTGTTTGTTTATACATGAAGTGATATGTCATAGATTTATCAAGTAAAGAGTGGCTTATGAATTGACTTCATTTTCAAGAGTAAACATTTCTAGCTATGGCACTTTGGTTTTCAGAGATAATTAATTCTATTTTCTATCAGTTGAAGAAAATCCAGCCCACAAGGTGACTGATGAAGAGTAAAAAATAATTCTAAGTCAATAGTTATTTATTTGTAGACAGCAAGGTGATCTACTGGAATAACAACTGAATTGTTACAAAGGACAGACAAGGAATATAAAGCCTCATTTCATGTCTGAATAAAATACATATCTGTGTAACTATTGAACATGTTTATCTAATGTACTGTAGCAATCCATTATTAAAGTTACATGTGGATGCATCACAGTCAAATAAACACTTTAGTGATAACAGATGGAGATCTTTCTTTTCTGGATTATTCTGTGCAAGACATTTTATGTGACCTTTTTTTTTTTTTTTTTTTTTTTTTTTTTTTTTGATGAAGGTTCCCTTCTGGAAGTTGGAAGAGGAAAGTATTATGGAAGGGGAAATAGATGAATTGGAATGTCATCTATATTTAGTCATCTGATTTAAGACAAGTCACTGATCCTCTATGGTTATTCATTTTCTCATCTACAAAATTAAAAATCTAGATGAGAGGATGCAGAATAAATCGTCCCTGTTGTTCCATGAAAAATTTTTAAAAAATATCATTTAAAAGTAGGATAGGGTGAATTTGCATATAGCATAGAATAGTCAAATAAGATATCTGTATGTAGAAAATGAAATGATCCTAACAGAGGTAGATGTTAAAACTCACTCAAAGAGAGAAAGTGAAAATAAATGAGAGACAAGTCAAGGATCATTAAGAAGAAGTACCTTTTTTAGAAATTTCTTGCAACCTTCAATACAGGCAACATACTGCTTCTTTCCACTCCACAATCCTGTTCAAATGTCATGCTGGTACATTTTCTTAAGAACCTAATAAAATGGGTCTTCTGATCTTTAGAATAAGCAAGATAAAAATCATAGATAAGACTTCTTGAGCATAAGTATGAGGAAATTATGTTTAGTGTTACTTATTTTTGAGGTCACAGAATCTAAAAATGCATTTAAATTTCTGTCTTTTATGAAATTATTTTTTTTTACTTTTAAAAACATTTATTATCTATTTTAACATTCTTTCTTTTGCTGTAACATCCACTTTATCTTTTTTAATTATTTAATTTGTTTTTAGTTTTGAATATTCATTTCCACAAGATTTTGAGTCCAAAATTTTCTCCCCATCTCTCTCCTCCCCCCACCCCAAGACACCATGCATTCTGATTACCCCTTCCCCCTAACTTCCCTCCCTTCTATCATACCCTTCCTTTCCCTTATCTTTTCTTTCCCATCTTCTCTCTTTCCTTGTAGGACAAGATAGATTTGTATACCCCATTATCTGTATTTCTTATTTCTCAGTTTCATATAAAAACAATTTTTAATATTCATTTTTAAACTTTGATTTCCAACTTCTCTACCCTCTTCCCTCACCACTCATCCCCACTGAAAAGGCAAGCAATTCAATATAGGTTATGTATATGTAATTATGCAAAAGACTTCCATAAAAGTCATGTTGTGAAAGACTAACTATTTTTCCCTCCATCCTATCCTGCCCCTATGTTAATTCTCTCTTTTCACCTTGTCCTTCCTCAAAAGTGTTTTTTTCTATTACCCCCTCCTCCCATTTGGCCTCCCTTTTATCATCCCCCCCACCCTGCTTCTTCCTTTCTCCCGAACTTTCCTGTACTGTAAGATAGAGTTTCACACCAAATTGAATGTTCCTGTTATTCCCTCATTAAGCCAAATGTGATGAGAGTAAGTTTCACTTTTTTCCCTCTTTTTCCCCTCCAATGAAAAAGATCTTTCTTGCCTCTTTTGTGAGAGATAATTTGCCCCATTCCATTTCTCCCTTTCTCCTCCCAATATAGTCTTCTCTCACCCCTTAATTTTATTTTTTTTACATATCATCCCTTCCTATTCACCCTGTGCCCTCTGTCTGTCTGTATGTAATACCTCCAACTACCTAAATACTGAGAAACATCTCAAAGGTTACAAATATTATCTTTTCACATAAGAATGTAAACAGTTTAACCTCAGTAAGTCCCTTATGATTTCTCTTTCCTATTTACTTTTTCATGCTTCTCTTGATTCTGGTGTTTGAAAGTCAAATTTTCTACTCAGCTCTGGTCTTTTCATCAAGAATGCTTGACAGTCCTCTATTTCATTGAATGACTATTTTTTTTTTCCCCTGAAGAATTATACTCAGTTTTTCTGGGTAAGTGATTCTTGGTTTTAATCTTAGCTCCTTTGATGTCTGGAATATCATGTTCTAAGACCTTCAGTCCCTTAATATAGAAACTGCTAGATCTTGTGTTATCCTGATTGTATTTCCACAATAATCAAATTGTTTCTTACTGGCTTCTTGCAATATTTGCTCCTTGATCTGGGAACTCTGGAATTTGGCTACAATATTTCTAGGAGTTTTTCTTTTGGAACTGTTTCAGGAGGTGATGGGTGGATTCTTCCAATATTTATTTTACCCTTTGCTTCTAGAATATCAAAGCAGTTTTCCTTGAAAATTTCATGAAAGGTTATGTCTAGGTTCTTTTTTTTGATCATGACTTTCAGGTAGTCCCATAATTTATAAATTGTCTCTCCTGGATCTATTTTCCAGGTCTGTTATTTTTCCAGTGAGGTATTTCACACTGTCTTCTATTTTTTCATTCCTTTGGTTTTCTTTCATAATTCCTTGATTTTTCATAAAGTCATTAGCTTCCATCTGCACCATTCTAATCTTTAAGGAATTATTTTCTTCAGTGAGCATTTGGACTTCCTTTTTCATTTGGCCAATTCTGCTTTTTAGGGCATTTTTTTCCTCCTTGACTTTTTGGATCTCTTTTGCTATTTGGGTTAGTCTCCTTTTTAAAGTGTTATTTTCTTCAGCATTTGTTTGGGTCTCCTTTAGCAAGCAGTTGACCCATTTTCATGCTTTTCTTTCATCACTGTTATTTCTCTTCCCAATTTTTGTTCTATTTCTGTCACTTGATTTTCAAAATCCTCTTTGAGCTTCACCATGGCCTGAGACCAACTCTTATTTTCTTGGAAGCTTTTGAGGAAAGAGCTTTGATTTTGTTTTCTTCTGTTTGCATGCTTTGGTGTTCCTTGTCAGCAAAGTAAGATTCTCCCATCTGTTTCTTTTTCCACTTCTTACTCATTTTCCTAGCCATTGATTTGACTTTTGAGCTCTTTGTCAAGGTAGTTCTCTGCTTCTCGTGGGGATAGGGGGTGTATTGTCAGCCACTCGATCATCCCACAATCTATGAGCCTAGAACTCCAGAAGCAGTTGATGTCTCTGCCCCTGCTGCTGCTGTGGCTGCAGTGGTTTCCTCTGCCTCTCCTCCTTCTGCTGCCCTGGGGCTGGGGTCAGACCACTCTATTCTTCCACACTGGTCCCACAGGCTTTTTCCACTGAACTTCCAATTTGTCCTTAGCATTTTGCGGTCCTGATGTCTGGAAACTGCAACAGGTGTGAGAAATTCAGTTTTCCCAAGGCCTGCTCAGGTCCTGTACGTGCCAGTGTGGCTCACACTGCACTGTGTCCTGACCCACTGTGGTATGATAGACACTTCCTGGTAACGTTCCAGGCTGTCTTGGGCTGGAGATTTGCTTCACTTTGTCATTCTGTGTGAGTGGGATAGGTTTAGTGAAGACTTCTCAGATTGTAATTCTTCTCCGAGGGGTGAGGTAAGACTGAGAGGCTCAAGGTTACTATATTTTTAGAAGAGAATAATTCCATATAAGGATATAAAACTGTGTAGTACATTAGGGTCTCAATGATTGGATAAAGTTTACCTAATTCTTCAATGTCTTCATTTCAAAAGGGATTGGTTAGATTTCATGTCTAGAATGTAAGATCATATTCTCAGCTAATGAGAATAATGGTCAGTGGTGGGGGAGGGACTTGCATTAGAGTCTATATAAATCACTGCCTTTTCTTTGTCTTTGTCTTTCCTACTCCTACAGGTTAGCCCTGCTTCTCGAGAATCGAATAAATCTCTTTTCTGTCATCATTTTGGAAGGCCTCTGAGTAATTGATTTATGTAGGAACCTGAGCAATCTCACACATGTGGGTTCTGCAGCTCCAGAATTTGCTTTGAGATATTTTTTACATGTATTTGACTGGACTTGGAGACAGAGCTCTAGAAAGTGGGTGCTGTTACTCTACCATCTTGGCTCCACCCCTATGAAATTATTGGAAGACAGATATATACTGTCCCTGGAGAAAACACTTGTTTAAATTTTGATAATGACATTTACAAGCTATTTACCTCAGGGTGAATCAATTTTATCTCCTTCATTTTTATTTTCCCCTTCTGCAATATGGAGGTGGTAACATTTTCAAGGGTTGTTGTGAGGAAAAAACTCCATAAATTTAAAACTTTGTACAAAACTCGGTTATTCAGGTCATTCAAAGAAATACAGACATCACAGTGATAGCAAGATGATAAAGGATTGGAAAAAGAATTTAGAAAACAGAAAGGAAACTAATTAAAAGAAAGATGAAGATAATGAAAGAATTCAATTTAATGGCAAAAATATGAGTGATTTGAAATTCTAAGGACATTATTGAATTGACTAAAATATAAAATAATCTTAAATAATTTAGATCATACCTTGTGACATTTTATTATTATTCAGGTGAAGAATGGCAAAAATGTTTGAGTCTTGTTTTTTTTTTTTTAAATGTATAGGAATTTTGTTTTCTTCCAGAACATGTTGCTATGCCTCTCATGTCATTTGTAATAACATTAACAATGACAGGGTGGGTCTTTTCATAGTTTTATAGGTCACTTCTATAATTATGTTCCCTTTATTTGGGCCTTATTAAATATATCTTCTCATGATTTCTTCTAGTCATGTCTCTGATCTTACTCCATTCATATTTATTACCTATTCATGTCAATTTCTTTATTTTCATTACTTCAAAACAATTGAACTTTTAAATAATTGTTCAGTATCTCCTAACCTGTCTATAAAGTCATTTTATAACAATAAAATTGGAATAAATATAAAGAACACCATGCATGATATATGATGCTATATACGATGTTAAATACTGAATTCAATAAAACCATACTAATAGCCCTTAGATTTGATGAAACATTTTAATTTAGGTTAGGTGGGATTAAGTAATAGCATTCTTGCAGTTCTATTTCTTTCAATGTCCAATTATTTATTGCATGATGCATGAGATCTTACTATATTGAATCATCAATGGTTCAATTAGCAAACATGTAAATAATAAATGTTTTGGGAGGCATATGCTCATGCTGATACTGTCATATTTTTAGGAGTGTAAAGAATGAATTTAAATCATTTACTTTAAGAGTTCCCATGGTGCAAAGATTAAAAATTCACTCTTTGCATTTGTTCCCAAGACAGAAACAAATGATCCATCAAGTGTTAATTACCATATCATCAAATTTAACAGAAATGTCTGAAATAAAATTAATAAAATACAATAATGATATCATAAGTTTGATATAACATTAGTAATAAGCAATAGTATTTAAATCATATAAGTTCTCCATTATACTTCTTTGTAATTTGAATAGCAAATGGATCAGGAACAAGTATATAGTTATTGAAAAAAAAAGTCTGCGATTTTTCAAGAAAATACCAGGAAAAACCCAACACATTGCTTCCAAAATATGGAGGTAGTACTATTACAAAGGTATAGTTGGTTTCTGGGGGCAAAAAATGTTTCACAAATAAGCTTCATACAGGGAACTAGAACAAGGCAAGAGTTCACACAGAGGTCAGAAGAAGCAGTACAAGCATACTCCCAAGGTCACTCTGAATAATTTTAGCATTGATTGTGAGATGTGGGAGACAATGACTCAGGACTAATCAGCATGTTGTGCCCACAACAGAAGTCACAGTCTTTTGTGAGCAAAGCAGAATCACTGTAACACAAAGGAAACACAAGATGTACAAATTTATCTACACTCCAAGTGTTCAAATGGTCTATTTTTCACCACCTGGAATAAAATCTCCTGAGCTTATATTCAAGTGATTACCCACAGTTGAACACACTGTGGCTTGACCTTAATATTGTGATGTCATTGGTCTTGTTTCAGTATGAAGGATGAACAACATATCATATGTGTAAAAAGCATTACATTTTCAGAAACTGTATGCATTTTCTTTTCTCTACAAAGAAACTTATTTCCTCCTCTTTTGCTTCTGAATTTGTTACAGTGAGATAGACATTTCTCCTTTGTATAATTTGAAAAGGAGCTCACAAATGGAATTATATGTTTTCCAACAAGCATTTATAAATTAAATATACTAAATGCCAGGTAGCAAAGGGAATGCTAGAGATATTATAATAAAAAATAACAACAAAAACTCCCTGCCTTGAGAAAGTTCAATTTCTACGAAATAATCTATAGTCACTTCCAAAAAAATTATACAATTGGCCAAATAAATAAAAGAATTCAGAAATATTCAGATGAATCTTAGAAAGAATTGTTACCATGAAATGAGAATTGTTAAAAATATCTTAAAATTTATATTTTAATATCTATGTATCATTATATTAAACATAAACATAGATTTAAACACTTATTCAAGAGTTATTTCATAACAGTAATAATTTTTGGTAAATAGTATTTTTTTTCAATTACATGTAAAGGTAGTTATAAACATTCATTTTTATAATAGTTTGAGTTATAATTCTTTTTTCATAAACCCCTCCCCAAGATGGCAAGCAATCAGATATAGTTAATACATGTAAAATCATGTTAAACATATTTGTACATTAGTCACATTGTGAAAGAAGAAACAGAACAAAAAGAAAAACCACAAAAAAGTGAAAATATTACACTTCAATTTACATTGAACCTCCAAAGTTCTTTCTTTGGATATGGATATTTTCCTTCATGAATATTTTAGAATTGTCTTGGATCATTGTATTGCTGAGAAGAGTTAAGTTAGTCATAATTGATCATTACAAAATGTTTCTACAAATGTTTATGATATGCTTTTGCTCATTTCACTCAGCATTAGTTCATGTAAGTCTTTCCAGGTTTTTCTGAAACCCACATGCTCATTATTTCTTACAGCAAAATAGTATGCCATTGCATTCATATAACACAACTTGTTCAGCCATTCCCTCAATTTCCAATTCTTGGCCACCAGAAAAGAGGTGATATAAATATTTTTGCCCATTGTAATGGAAGTTAAAGATCTTCAATACCCGTTAATAGGCTTCAGGGGGAGCCCATTAAGGAAAGCTTGATTAGAGGTGGCTTGTTTTGTAGGAAGGCCCACATCTTTTGTTAATTACTAATGAGGCACCTTCTCTGATATGTGTATACACACACATACATATATTTACATACATAGATATACAGATAGATATAGATATCTGCATGTATATGTGTGTATATGTAAACATGCATACACACATGCACATATACACACATGCATATACATATACATGTGTGTATGTGTGCATATACATATATATATATACACACACATATATACATATATATGCTCTGAGGTGAGGTTTTACTTTATTTTGAGTCCTTGGAATAAGGTTCATGTACCAGATGAGACCCTGGGTTGTTGTTAAGGAGTCCCTCCTCCCACTTTGAAAACCCAGATTTTGTTCCTTTTCTCTCTGGTAACAATGTATGTAAGTAATGGTCACACAGTTGGATGTGTCTATTGATCCATGATGTATGTATTGCTTATGGTCAGACAGGTAGAAGCTCTATCTCTTGATCTTTATTTCTGTGCTTGTGTTTCTCTATTGTTTTATGTAACTAAAGAAGATTTTTGACCCCTCAAAAGTTACTTTCCTTTTAGTAAAGCAGATCTAAGAATCTGTGCTAGAAGGCCATTCTGGATGTGTCAAGGTGCTTGCTGCTACACCCATGTAAGTCCTTTTTCCTTTTTCAATGATTTCTTTGGGATATAGACATAGCAGTGGTATTCTTGGACAAAAAGTATGCACAGGTGATTGTCCTTTGGGCATAGTTTCAAATTGTTCTCTAGCATGGTTGGATGAGTTCACAACTCCACCAGCAATGCATTAGTGTACCAATTTCCCACCATCTTCTCCAACATTTATTATTTTTTTCTGTCATATTAACCAATCTAATAGGTATGAGGTAGGATCTCAGAGTTCTTTTAATTTGCAATTCTCTAATCAATGATTATTCAGAGAATTATTTTTCTTATGATTTTAGGTAGTTTTGATTTCTTTATCTGAAAACTACAAGAAATAATTAAAATTGTCTTGAAGTGTTAGAACAAGAGGGGAAAATAGAAATAGAAAAAGTACTCTATTCACTCCTTGAAAGAAATCCTACAATGTAAGCCTACAGGAATATAGAAGCCAAATGTTGAAACTTCCAGGTTAAGGAGAAAATATTGCATATTTTCCTGAGCTAATTGTATCCTTTGAAAAATGGGTTGAAATCAGAAACTATAGTTTCAGCGATGTGGATTCACAGAGTACTTTGAACTTCTTGGAATCATAACTTAAAGAACACAATCTGCAAAGGTAAGTAACCCAAGGATAGCCCCAAAAGATGCTATGCTATTATTCCTGTCATAATAGATTTAAACCACTTAAAATCTTTATTTCCACTTATGTCTTACAATTGCCTAAATTTTTAGTGGTGAAGAATATGTAGTTAGAGAATTGTGATCTCTTTTCTAACCTATGAAGGAATTTCAAAATTACTATTTTTGTTAATCCATCTAAATGATTTCAAGATTTTGAAGAAATTAAAATTAGCTCTTCCTCATAATAATAATAATAATAATAATAATAATAATAATAATAATAATAATAATAATAATAATGAGACTCTCAACTAGTATAGATCCTGCCACTTGGTCATATTATGCCAACTTCTTTTAAAGTATACAAGTTTCAACTGGAGAGTGTTCATAATTTCTGCTACCTAAATCATTTAAAGTCAAATTCATAAAATGTCATATATTTTCTATATCCTTATACACTAATTGAAAAATTTAAATCCCCATGACCTGTATACGTGTAGAAGTGGGAATAATTCTCCATACTTTTGGGGGGGGGAGGGCAGAAATACTCCAGGCTTCTAAAACATCATAAGATAATTTCAACTTTGTCTTTTGCACACTTTGGGTTTAAAGTATATGGTTCATTTATTAATCAACAACATAGAATTTTCACACTTATGACACTTCTCAGATAATACAATTATGAATGGATTAGCATCTAACACTTGCAAAAACATTTTCAAAATGTCTGATATTTAAAAGAGGGTCTAATGAATTTATTAACTATTATGACTATTGACTAAACTATATCCTGGCATTATTACAAATCAGAAAACAACATACCTAGGTCAAATCATTGCTAACATACCTTGAAAAAGTATATTTACATGCCACTAGATTGAACACAAAGTTTATATCTAAAATGTATTTCTATTATTTGAAGCTTATATGTTCATCAAAACTACCATTGAAAACTGTGGAAATTCCCACATGATGAATTCACCTTTAAATTAAGTGACATGATTTCTCTACATATGCATTTACTTGCTTCCTTTCATGAGACAATGAAAACTACATAAGTCAAAACATGATTCTCTTTTTGCCTTAGTTGACAGCAAACTTGGAACTAAATGAAACACCTGAATTGTTTGTCACAGTTACCTGAGAGCATTCATTACTCTTTTCTTTTTAATTGTGTTTTGTTATTTTTATGGTTTGACAGTTTTTGCTATCTTATTCTTAAATTTTAAGAAGTTAATGACCCATGTTTCCACATATTTATTTGTACTTCCTCCTCAAAAACCCTTTGTCATGCAGTAATTCGATTAACAGGTTTCTTTGACTATACATATTGCATCTGATTACCAATCCTCAGGTGATAAGTCTCTATAATCATAGGTTGGATAAGTGGATGTACAATTCTTTTCAGGTGTTTTTGAGATCATGAAAACCTGAGTTTGTCCTCAAAACAAGTCTTATTCAGAGGTCTCATGTAGAACTGGTAGATTTTTTTCACCTCCTTTTAGTTTTATGCCCCTCTGATTAGAAGAATAAAAAGTTTTGGGTGGTTTGTTTTTCTCCTGCTGAAAACTGTTCACATCCTTTGACCCCTTTATCTATTAGGTAACACCTTTAAATGTTATCAGTTGGTCAATCCCTTAAAGATCTTGGATATCAGAATTTTGTGCGATATGTAAAGCAAATATTCACCCAATACACAGCTGTTTTTCTGAATCTGGAATTAGGTTGTGCACAAATGTTTCATTTTCTTTGATTGAAATGATCTTTTTTGTATTTAATGATCTCTTCCATCTCATGTCTAGTTATTCATTCCTTATCCATGGGAAATTTATATATTTGTATTTATATTTAAATTTATAACTTGTAATGCAAAAGATGTGGCTATGCAAGCGTAACATGGACGATGATGTTACACATTCAAGAGCCTTGATTAAAAAATGTAGAACACAGGTGTGTACGTGCTCATTGATAAATTTTTCAGTATTCATGACTGGGCTCTTCAAATATAGAAAAAGAGATGATATCATCCAAAATGCTATTAAGATTTGGTAGTATTTTATTGAAATTACTTAAGGAAAATTTTATATGATTTATATTGTTCAAAACTCCTTCAGTAGAATGTAAACTCATTGAACACAGGGACTATATTTACTTTTTCCTCTTTTTATTTCTTTATGAGAACTTATGAGAAGTACAGTATTCTATGGAATTTTGATAACTTCTACATCAAGACAGGACATTTATGCAAAGGAAAATATTGTGGATATTATTTTATTTCTCTGGTTGAATTTATTCAAGTATTTTGTTGTATATATGCTTATTAAATATTTTTACAAGAATTTTATTTTATTGATTTCTAGCTAGCATATTTTTTCAGAAGTCAACAATCAAGTGAGGTTATATCCCAATATTATTAGGTGATGCTGGTAAACTATATGAGAAACACACAAGCACACACACACACACACACACATATACATATGTAACAATGGTCTATGATGAAAATACCATATAAGCTAGTTTACAACACTATGTTTATGGACCAAGGAAATAACAATCATTATTATTTTGATTATTCCCTTACATAAATTTTCAATGTTATTTAAGGGGCCTCTCTTTACTTTTTAAAAGTTATTTCAACCACCTTTAAGACTTCACACAAATGCAACCCAATCTTTTTGTAAATAGCAATATTACACAAAATTGGGTAGGTACTCACCTATACTTTGTCCATTTCAAATTCATTTGGCACAATTAATCTATACTTAGAAAGGAAAAATATACTGTTGAATATATTGGTTGAAAGGATGATATGCTTAATGTTTTCTAGGCTGAATCCTGGTAAAATTCACGCTGAGATTTCACCTCTAGAATCTGTATGAAATATAAAGCAAATCAATGCTAACCAATTCCTTTTCCTAAAGAATTTTTTTTTTCCATTAGTGTGTTAGAGCCAGCTTGAACTGATTTTGAGAGGTGATAGGTAAATTTTCACTGTGACAATTTACACTTTAGAAATCATAAAATGCTACATATCAGGGTTTATATTATTGTTTTCTTGATTGTCTAGACTTGAGAAAGTGGTGACAAAAATATTCATACTGTAGATTAAACTTCAACATGGCTCAGGCATGCTTTTTTCCCATCCTAGAGAAGGAGATGTTTTCATCTGTAAAATGGTGGTAATGTGGTAATGTCAGTAGGTATCAATTAACTTTCTTATTTCTTGCACACAATAGAGACTTTAAAATTATTTATTTATGTCTTCCAAGGATCTGGGTCCAGAGATGGTGGGAAATCAAGTGACTGATACAAAATCCCTAAAGGCTGGGACAGTACACCCACCCTCACTGGAAACAGAGTCCTACCTGGACAAAGAGTTAGAAAGTCAAATGTTTGGCAGGAAAGATGAGTAAACATCATTAAAAAAACTCAGACTATAGAATATTACTTTGGTAACAAGGAAGATCAGGGTACACAGTCAGAGGAGGATGGCAGAGTCAAAACTCCTACATCAAAAGCCTCCAAGAGGAATATGAATTGGTCACAGGCCATGGAGGAATTCAAAAAGAATTTTGAAAACCAAGTAAGAGAAGTAGAGGAAAAATTGGGAAAATAAATGAGAATGATGCTAGAAAATCATGAAAAATGAGTCAATAGCCTGATAAAGGAGAGCCCCTAAAATACTGAAGAAAATAACACCTTAAAAATAGACTAACACAAATGAGTAAAGAGGTCCACAAAAAGCAATGAGGAGAACAATGCCTTAAAAACAGAATTGGCCAAATGGAAAAGGAGGTCCAAAATCTCACTGAAGAAAATAATTCCTTAAAAATTAGAATGGAACAAATGGAAACTAGTGATCTTATGAGAAATCAAGCATTTACAAAACAGAATCAAAATATTGAAAAAATAATAAATAAATATAGATCTTAAAAAATATTTTTTTTGTTAAATATTTTGAGTTACAATCTTTTTTCTCTCCCAACCTCACACTAGAGAAGCTTTATATCTGACACATGTATATGTGAAATCATATGATATATACTTCCATATGACAGTTCTTTCTCTAGAGGTAGATAACCTTTTCTTTCACAGGGCTTTTGTATTTGATTTTAATATTCATAAGACTCAGAATAGCTTATTGATTCAAAGTTAACCTTAAAAAAATGCTCTTACTGTGTACCACATTCTCTTTGTTCTGCTCATTCCATTCTTCATTTTTTTCATGCAGGTCATGACTTTTTCTAATATCAACCTGCTTATCATTTCTTATAGGACAGTAGTATTCCCTAATAATCATATACCACAATGTACTCAGCTATTTTGCATTTGATATGTGTCCCCTCAATTTTCAGGTTTTTTCTTTTCTGTTTTTTTGTTTTTTTTTTTTTTGTCGCAAGAAAAAGGCTACTATAAGTATTTTAGAACATATTGGCTCTTTTCATTTTGCCCTAATCACATTGGGAAATAGACATAATAGTATTGTTGAGTCAAAAGGTACACAAAATTCTTGAACTTTGGGCATAATCCCAGATTGTTCTCCATTATGGCTGGACCAGTACATAGCTCCACCAGCAGGGGACCAATGTTCCAATTTTTTTCTACATCCTCTCCAATATTTTTCATTCCACCTTTCTATTATTTTATCAAATCATAGCTATGAGACAATATAACATAGTTGTCTTAATTTGCATTTTTCTAATCAATGTTTCAGAGTATTGTTTAAATATAAATTTGAGAAAGTTTTCTCTATACTTGAGATATGAATTTTTTTTCTGATAAACTGTTTATTATCCCCCTCTCAATTTTCTGCTTTCCTTCTCATCTTGACAACATTGGTTTTATTTGTACACAACATTATAAATTTAATGCAATAAAATTATTTATTTTACATCTCAGTGTACTCTATCTCTTGTTTATCCATAAATCATTCTCCTACCTATGAATCTAATAGCTGATATGTTTCACATTCTTCTAATTTACTTATGATATCTCCCTTCATGTCTAGGTCATATATTCATTTTGCCCTTATTTTGGGAAATGGTGTAAGATATTGGTCTATAATATTTTCCAGACTGCTGTCCAGCTTTCCCAAATATTTTTACTAAATGGTTACTTCTTATCCTAAAAACTTAAATATTTACATTTTTCAAAAATAAGGTAACTATAATCATTTACTATTAGGTATTGCATATCTACTCTATTCCATTGATCCCACCATTCAGTTTCTTAGCCAGTACCAGATAGTTTTGATAATTATTGCCCTTAAATAAATGTTAATATCTAGAACTGCTAAACCTCTTTTCTTTACATTATTTTCATTAATTCCATTGGTATTTTTGATCTTCTGTTTTTCCAAAAAATATTATTTTTTGTAACTCAATTTTTTTTGTAGTTTAATTGGGGTGATGCTGAAAATGCATATTAATTTAGGTAGAGCTGTCATTTTTATTATATTAGTTCAGTCCACCCATGAATAATCATTCCTTAATATTGAAATCTGACTTTATTTGTATAAAATTACTTTATAATTATGTTCACATAGTTCCAAGGTTTACCTTGGCATTTACACTCTCAGGCATTTTATGTTGTTTATAGTTATCTTAAATGAAATGTACCTTATGACGATTTTCTTCAGGGTTCTTTCGGTAATATATAGAAGTGTTGATGATTTGTGTGGGCTTATTTTATATTCTGCTACTTTGCTAAAATTGTGAATTGTTTCAACTAACTTTTTAGCTGAATCTTAGGATTTTTCAAGTGTACCATTGTATCATCTGCCAAAAGAGAGTGTTTTATTACCTCATTGGGCATTCTGGTTCCTTCTATATATTTGTCTTCTCTTTATACCATTGGTAGCATTTCTAGTACAATACTGAATAATATTGGTGATAATAGGCATCATTGTTTTTCCCCTAATCTTACTAGGAAGGCTTTAAACTTATTCCCATTGCAGATGATGCTTGCTGATGATTTTATATAGACACTTCTTACCATTTTAAGGGACAATTCATTTATGTCTATGCTTTCAGGTGTCTTTATTATGGATGAATGCTGCATATTTTCAAAAACTTTTCTCTTTTTCTGCATCTATTGATATAATCATATGATTTTGTTACATTTGGTATTGATAAAATTGATTATGTTAATAGCTTTCCTTATACTGAAGTAGTTTTCCTTATATTCCTGGTATAAATTCCCCTTGGTCATGATATAAAATCTTTGTGATGCATTTTTTGCTGCCTCCTAGCTAGTATTTTTGCATCAATATTCATTATCAAAATTGGTCTATAAATTTCTTTCTATTTTTTCTTATTGATTTTGGTATCAGCATTATATTTGTTTCTTAGAAAGAGTTTGGTAGGAATCATTTACGTATTGTTCCAAATAATTTATTTAACATTGGAATCACTTGATATTTAATGTTTGGTAGAATTTACCTGTAAATTTGTCTGGGTCTGTTGCTATTTTTTTGTTAAAAGTCTCATTTATGGCCTGCTCATTTTTTTCAAGTGGACTTATTTACATATACTATCACTTCTATTAATCTTGGCAATTTATATTTTTGCATTATTCCATTTTATTTGAACTGTGAATATATATATATATATATATATATGTATGTATACACATATGCAAAATAACTCTCAACAATTTTTTCAATTTCAGCTTCAGTAGTGGTATATTTTTACTCTTTTTATTTTCAATATTAGTGGCTTGACTTTGTTCTCTCTGTCCCTCTTTCTTTTTAAAAATCATATTAACCAATGGTTTATCTGTTTTATAGGGTTGTTGTTTTTTTTTTGGAAAACCAAACTCCAGTTTTATTTGTTAATCCAATAGATTTTATACTCTATTTCATTAATCTCAGCTTCAATTTTAAGGTTTCCAATTTGATATTTAAATGAGGATTTTTAATTTATTCTTTTGTTCTATTTTATCGCATATGCAAAGCATTGCTCTCCTTTTTCTTTATTTTATTGACATAAGCATTTAGAGATACACATTTTCCTCTGATTACTACTTTTGCTATATCCCATAGGTTTTACTTAATGTTATTTCATTATTATCATTCTCTTTAATAAAATTATTTATTGTTTCAATGATTTGCTCATTAAGTCATTCATTCTTTAAAATTAAGTTATTTAGTTTCCAATAAAATTTTGATTGATGCTTCCATGGTACTTTATTAAATGTAATTTTTTACTGGATTATGATCTGAAAATGATGATAACAAAACTGGTTAAAAAACACAGCACTTTGATATGTAGTTTATTAAACCAACTTGAATTTATAGAACCAGAATGACACATCATTCAAAGAATTAAAAGGTTAGAGCTTGTAAAGCATAAATATTTAGATAATAGACATATAACACGTTATAAATATATAATGTATTAGAAGTACATCTATACCTACATACAACATGTTATAATATACACACATGTATACATGTATAATTTCACACATGAGATGAAATTATAAAACAATTTTCAGAGAATTTAAAAATCTCAATAAATTTGTGTCTGTACATATAAGTTGTTGTATAATTTCATACTGTATGATTCTTAAATTGTGGGGAGAGGGAAGATATTTAATGAAGTCTATTTTATCTCCTAGTCTCAATCTTTAGCTTGGTAATTTAGTTTTTTTCTCCCATAAAAACCAAATTACGTAATAGTTTATAACTTTTATGACTCTTAAAACATCTGTTTTGCTTTAACTTCATACCAAATATTTTTCGTTTTGTTTGCTTTCAAAACAACCTCTTCTTTCTCATGTTAAAAAAAAAAACAGATGTTTGGAACTTTTTTTGTTATGCTATGTGATTTATAGATTAGATTTCATTCCCCCTGCCCCTGTGTGTAGGCTTAAAACAGTCCTCAATTGTGATCATGACCTTAATATTTTTTTATGAGCCCTTTTTCAAAGCTCTCTATTTTTATACTAATAAGACACGTGGAGTCATATTCTGTTATCTCATTCATACACAAGAACTTTTTTTTCTGGAGAAGTTTTGATGAGGGCCTTGACCTTAACAGTTTGAGGATTTTTTTTTTTTGGTCGTTAAGCTAGGTAAATATATCACCAAGGAAATATTCACAGCACTGATGGTGACTATGAATATGCCAGCATAGTTCTCAGTTGCAAAATATAAAAGACTCTCCATATAGAAGGCAGAAGAAACATATTTATTTAAACACCAGAAAGTCAAATCCCAGAACCAGAAAGCAAAATCTGTCATGGTGACCAAGAAGTTAGTAAACATGATCACAGTAAAGGGCAAAGTCATTCTCAAAACTCCCCTCCCTCAGCCAGAGCCTTCTTACCATCAACTGTCACAATGTGTCACTTGATTTGTGTCACTTGCCCTGTGTTCTTTCCCCTCTGACCTGACAGTATTCACTCACTTCCTCCCAGTTCCATTCCACCCTTGCTGTTCTATTTCTTCAGTAAACTCCTCCCACCACATGTGACCCACATGTTGTCCAAACAGATCACATGGATCTATTAATTAATGAGAAAGATCTTTCCATTTTAAATTACTATTACAGTAAGTGATGTATTGCTTCATTTTTTCCCTTAATGTACCTTTTGATTGACGCATTGAGGAAATGAATGATAAATCAGAATAAATATACCATTGTCATTTAAACAATTATCTTTTTTATCGGTATTTATCTTAGTATATATGTATATGACTTTGCATGCATTTTAGAAGGGGGAAATGTTCTCAAAGGTATATATGTGTGCATATATAGATATAGGTGTGCATATATAATTTACACATCACATCTTTTAGGTCAAACCTAAGAGAGACACATAAACACAGCAGGTGTGACAAAAGGCTACCAATCTTTTTTTAAATAGTCAAACCACATTTTCTGAATTTTTAATTCCTATGAATGAGAAAAAACAATAATTATATGGCTTGAAGAATAAACCTTTATTTTAAAAAAGAATAAAGGGTCTAAGAAATAATCATGATGGCAATTACATTTTAAACATTTTCCCCTAAATTATCATACCATGCCCCTAGGATATGAATATTCATAAACTCCACTTTAATGGCTAAATTATTCTCTGTTCAACCCAGTGGTCAGTTTTACATTTCTTTTTCCTCCTCTCAGTTTTGTGGCTAGTAATTCTCATACCTGAAGCAAATTAAGTTGAGAGGGTAGTATGGGCATATGAATAGTCTTTAACATTAGGTAGAAATTATGTGAGGATAGAGGAGAACAAGTTCTTCAAAACATCTAGAATCTGACCCTATGGCATGACTGACTTCTAATTTCCAGAAGAAGGCAGGGCAGAGGTGGGAAAGGGAGGAAGATAATGAGGGCACAAGGCAAATGCCAGAAGAGATGAAGGACTTTTTGGTGCCATATATTTTTGGGATAGTGCAAGACAATAGTGAGAAGAAAGTTCACCCTCAACAAAGGCAAGTACCCCAGAAGAATCCTTTTATCACCTAACTTAGTCACAACTACCCATGTTTTTATTATCATTTAAATCCATACAACAAAGCTGTGTTGGTTTTCTTGCTTTGTAGAGTACAATAATTTTAGTGGTGACTGCATATGACTGCAGCTGCTGGGTAACTTATTTTGTTTTTAAATTTCTTTAAGACGTCCTCTGATAAAAGAAAAATCACATGAGACAAAAGTAATGACTAGGTGAGTCCAATTTTCTAGCATGACTGTGCTGGAATTTTATCTTTTGTAAACTCTTCATGAATACAGGAATACAAATTAAATGATTAACAACAATTCATGGCATAATAATTTGTATGCTCAAGTATAGTAAAGTATATTATAATACAACACAGTATAATATAGTATAGTATAATAATGCATTTCTCACTGGTTGTATAGCTTTAGTCTATTCTCCATCATGCTCTCAAAAAACTCATTATCAGAAAATCTATCATCCCGGAGATTACATCAGATTCATAGTTCATCTGTGTACTTAGTATCCTTTGCTTTTCTGAATGGAAGGTCAGAGGACCGAGCAAAGAACTCCTCTCCAAGCCTTCATTTAAAGAGGGCTCTCATGCCAGCTATTTCTTCATTTTTGGCTGAACTATGTCATGCCCCTTCACAGGGTGTTTTCCTTTTCTTCCTTTATCTCTCCTTTCCCACCATTTTTATCTCTATTTTATTTGTTGTCTTTCCACAGTAGATTGTAAGGGATTTTTATCTTCATATTTGTACTCTCAGTGCTTATAATAGTCCCTGAAATATAATATGTACTCCATAAATGTTTATTGACTGTATGCTGCTGCTGCAGCTGCTGCTGATATAGTAATGCATCCAACAAAGAAGTTCAACTCTAATGGATTAATAATTTAGTGGAAATTACTCTGGGTTTTTTCATGCAATGATAGGAAAGTTTTAACACATTTTATTAAGCTGTAAAAGTTTTTCATATGAATCTTGAGATAAACTATATGTATATTACTGAGATACTACTCTACTTAAAGTCTAACAGCTTCATAACAAAGTAGAATCATGCATATTGGAATGATATCTACTCTAAATTTTCAAGATGTTGTAAACTGCACAGGTAGAGAAAGTATGCATGCTTGAAATATTTAAATCTTCCTTATGCTTATTTTACTACGTGTGTTATCAGCTCTAGAAGATTGTAAGATCTTTGAGGTAGGGATGGTACTTTCTTATCTTCAAAGTTCCTTTAGTCAGAGCACAGTGGACAAAAGAGTGGCTATATAAATAATGTATTATAATATGAATTAATGTGGTTTATTTATCATGTTTATCAGGATTAAGTGAAAATGTAATTAGTCAATTACTTTTCACACAACTTTGCAAAAAAAAAAAAACTGCTATATTTCAAGACAGACCAAAATGAAAGGCTGACAATTCTATATGGATGGACCTGTTCAATAGTTTTGCATTGAAAAATTTATTCAGCTCGTTGTTGGTATGTAAAAAGTTAAAAGAGAGAGAAAGGAAATGTTGCATTATTTAAACAATGTACAGTTTAAATGTTAGAACCCTTTAGTTTCTCATAGTCAGAGGATTCCTAATTGAATAACTCTGTCTTAATCAGAAAGAAATCAACTCTGTGTCTCAGGCTATTTTGATCATATAATTCTGCCATATAATTTGGAAAAGGAGTAATTATGATTATATACTTTTATCAAGGCATTGCTAATGCCTGATACTTACTGCATGCTTTGGAGCCTATTACATGATTTCAAAAATTATGAAGCATTCTCTCAAGAGTGTTAATGTAATGCACCTATAATGTCTAAATTGGCATCCCATCTACCTTGAAAATGCTAAAAGACAAATTATAATTAAAATTTTTTCTTACTCTGCTGTTTCATATTGTATTGCAGCCATTTTGGATATTAATCTCAGTTTTCATTCCCCAAAATGGCACTTAATATATTGGCTGTCTTCTCTCCCCTGCTGATCAGATTATTTTATTCATGTCATTTTTTGAAAATTTTCAATGTGATTTCAAATAGATGTTTTACACTGAAGATAAAAAGTATGTATAAAGGATAAAAATAATTGCAAGAAATGATAGCATATGCTATGAATTTGACACATAATTATGAATGATACAATTAGTATTTCAAATGTCATAAATAATGGAATGTCATCTACTTTTAATATTTCATATTTCCAAATATATACCATAGGAGTAAGAGGAATTCTGGTGACTGAGAGTAATGTTGGACAATTTGAGAAGACATATCTAACAGAGACTGTATGCTGCTTCATCATTTGAGTTTCATGTTTTAATTTATTCATTCCAAAATTCCCTTTTAAAGATATTCACTTTTTCCCTCCTTTCTCTCAGACAACTAAGATTTTTGGAAACAATTTGCATGATCTTGTGATGAATAAAGTATTAAAAAATAACCTAATTAATTTTTATTTCAATCATAGGATGACATAGACAGGAATGGAGAGGTCAAGATAACACATGCTAATATCCAGACTTTGGTATCACTTCTGACTCCTTTGAATTTCTAATCAAACTGTAATATGTAAGTACACATGATGGCAAAATAAACACTTAAGAATTAATGGCTGTACCTAGGTAACTTATACACTTATTATATATGTACATCCATACATCCATACATCCATACATCCATATATATATATATGTATATATATGTATATATATATATATGTATATATATAATGGGAAGGCAAAGAATATAGGAACAATTCTATTCTGGGCTCAGAATTGAAGGTGAGGAAGAAAAATTGTTTGCCTCTAGTAAATCATGCTATTATTTCAATGAGCTTAACATTCTTTTTTCCTCATTACAAACTAAATGTCAGATTGTGAGTTCTTGACCCAAAAGCTTGAATATTTGGGTTAATACTCAATTACCATGACCATTTGTTACTGTATATTCTATAGCTAATCAGTTCCAGTGATGCACTACTCTATTTCTTAGATATTACCAGAATGTTTTGATGATTGCCACTTTATAAAACAGTGTAAAATCTAGTAGTGCTAAGTCAACTTCATTTATATATTGTTCCCTGATTCTCTTGGTATTCTTGAAATTTTTTCTTCAAGATTGATTTTGTTGGGGGCGGAGCCAAGATGGCAGAGTAGAAGGGTGACCTGTAGGAGCTCTCCCCTGACAACCCACAAAATACCAGAAGAAAAGACTCTAAACAAATTCTAGAGCAGCAGGAGCCACAAAGTGACAGGGTGAAAGAGATTTCCAGCCAAAGTCAGCCTGGAAGATTGAAAGGAAAGATCTATTGCACCAAGTTCAGAGCAGAGTGCAGCTCAGCCTTGGCCATGTGGCATGGACAGCACCTGAGCAGGCTTCAAGGAACCCCTGGCAGCAGCTGTGGTTCCCAGATCCATCAACCTACAAATGTCAGAAAGAACTTCAAAGGTCAGTGAGAAAATTCTTTCACTTGGGTGAGAAGGGAGCAGAGCCCAGTCTTAGTCCCAGCACCAGGAAGCTGCAACAACATCATCCACTTTTGGAGACCCTTGGCCTAAGGACATGGGAGAATTGAGCAGCTGACCTGGATCTTAGCCCTCAGTGGCAGTCCTGGCATGAGAAGGAGCTCTGGCTGGTGGAGTTGTTGTAGGCTCTGGAGAGGGAATTGTACTCACAGATCCTGGGCAGAAAAGCTTGCAGCAGCTCCCAGATCAGAGCACAGGCCAGGAGAGGAATAAACCCTTGATTGTGACACCTTGGAGGAACTTAGAACTTACAGGTCCCCAGAGTATACCCTCCTCTAGACAAAGGACTAAAAAGTCAAGTAACTGGATGGGAAAATGCCCAAAAAGGTAAGAAAAAAGACTGTAGAAGGTTACTTTCTTGGTGAACAGGGATTTTCTTCCATTCTTTGGATGAGGAATAGCAAGGCATACCATCAGAGGAAGACATCAAAGTCAAGACTTCTGAATCCCAAACCTCTAAAATAAACATGCAATGGTCTCAGGTCATGGAAGAGCTCAAATAGGATTCTGACAATCAAGTAAGAGAGGTGCAGGAAAAATTTGGAAAAGAAATGAGAGAGATGCAAGAAAAATCATAAAAAGTGAGGCAACAGCTTGTTAAAGGAGACACAAAGAAATGCTGAAGAAAATAATACCTTTAAAAATAGGCTAACTCAATTAGCAAAAGAGGTTCAAAAACCCAATGAGGAGAAGAATGTTTCAAAAAGCAGAATTAGTCAAATGGAAAAGGAGGATCAAAAGCACACTGAAGGAAATAGTCCTTCAACAATTAAAATGGAATGGATGGAAGCTAATGATTTTATGACAAACCAAGAAATTACAAAACAGAAGCAAAAGAATGAAAAAATTGAAGATAATATGAAATATCGAGTTGGAAAAAATACCTGACCTAGAAAATAAATCCAGGAGAGACAATTTAAAACTTATGGGACTACTTCAAAGCCATAATCAAAAAAGGAGCCTAGACATCATCATTCATGGAATTATCAAGGAAAGCTGTCTTGATATTCTGGAATCTGAGGGCAAAATAAATATTTAAAGAATTCACCAATAAACTCCTGAAAGAGATCTAAAAAGAGAAACTCCTTGCAACACTGTAGCCAAATTCCAGAGTTTCCAGGTCTAGGAGAAAATATTGCAAGCAGCAAGAAAGAAACAATTTGAGCACTGTGGAAATACAATCAGGATAAAACAAGAACTAGCATCTTCTATATTAAGGGATCAAAGGGAGTGGAATATGATATTCCAGAAATTGAAGGAACAAGGATTAAAACCAAGAATCATCTAAGCAGCAAAACTGAATATGATACTCCAGAGGGAAAAATAGTCATTCAGTTAAATAGAAGACTTTCAAGCATTCTTGATGAAAAGACTAGAGCTGAATAGAAAATTTGACTTTAAAACACAAGAATCAAGAGAAGCATGAAAAGGTAAACAGGAAAGAAATATCACAAGGGACTCAGAAAGTTTACATTCCTACATGGAAAGATAATATTTGTAATTATTGAAACTTTTCTCAGTATCTGTGTAGTTGGAGGGATTATCCACACACACAGAGACACAGACATATTTATACACACACACACACGCACACATATTTATGTGTACAGAGAGAGACAGAGAGACAGAGAGAGACAGAGACAGAGAGCATAGGGTGAGTTGAATACAAAGGGATCATATCTAAAAAAAATAAAATTAAGGGGTAAGAGAGGAATATATTGGGATAAGAAAAGGAGAAATGGAATGGGGCAAAGTATCTCCCATAAAACAGGCAAGAAAAAGTTTTTTTAAATGGAGGGGAAAAGGGGGGAGGTGAGAAGGAAAAAGTGAAGCTTGTTCTATTCACATTTGGTGCAAGGAAATAAGAACACGCACACTCAATTTGGTACAAAATTCTACCTTACACTATAGAAACTAGGGGAGTAGGGGATAAGCAGAGTGGGGGTGATGATTGAAGGGAGGGAAAATGGGAGGAGGGAGCAATTAGAAGTAAATATTCTTGGGGAGGGACAGGGTCAAAAGGAAGAATAGAAGAAATGGTGCCAGTATACAGTGGAGGGAAATATAGTTACCCTTATACAACATGAATATTATGGAAATCATCTGTAAAACTACACATATATAGCCTATATTGAACTGCTTGCCTTCTCAGTGAGGATGGGTGAGGAGGGAGGAAGGAAGAAAAGTTGAACTCAAAGTTTTAGGAACAAATGTTGAGAATTGTTTTTTGAATATAGCTGGAAGAAAAGAAACGCAGGTAGTGGGGCACAGAAATTTATCTAGCCCTACAGGACCAGAGAGAAGATGAGAATAAGAGAAGGGAGGGCAGATTGGTGCAAGTGGTAATCAGAACACTCAGCATTTTGGGGTGGAGGAAAGGGAGAGATGGGGAGAAAATTTGGAACTCAAAATTTTGTGGAAAGGAATGTTGAAAACTTAAAAGAAGTGAATAAACCAAAAAAAGAGAAAAAGAAAAAAAAAAAGAAAAAATCTCCAGGGCCAGATGAATTTACAGGGAATGGATGAAAAGCCATAATGCAACAATATGTTTTTTACAAGAAACACATTTTAAACGAGGGGAAACACATAGGGTAAAGGTAAAAGGCTGGAGCACAATGTACTGTGCTTCAGCTGATGCAAGAAAAGCAGTGGTAGCAATCCTAATCTCAGACAAAGCAAAAGTAGAAATAGGTCTAATCAAAAGAGACAAAGAAAGAAACTATATCCTACTAAAAGGCACCATAAACAATGAGTCAATATCATTCCTAAACATGTATGCTCCAAGTGGTATAGCATAGAAAATCTTGGAGGACAGGTTGAGGGAGTTGCAGGAAGAAATAGACAGCAAAATATACTGGTGGGGGACCTCATCCTCCCCCTCTCTGAACGTGATAAATCTAATCTTAAAATAAATAAAAAAGAAGTTAAGGAGGTAAATAAAACTCTGCATAAGACAGGTATGATAGGTCTCTGGAGAAAATTGAATGGAGACAGAAAGGAGTATACCAGTTTCTCAGTGGTACATGGCACATATACAAAAATTGACCATGTTCTGAGGCAGAAAACCCTTACAATCCAGTTCAGAAAGACAGAGATAGTCAATGCATCCTTCTCAGATTATAATGCAATAAAAATTATATGTAATAAAAGTCCATGGAAAGATAAACCAAAAATTAATGGACAACTAACTAATCTAATCCTAAAGAAGGAGTGGGTAAAACAAAAAATCTTATAAACAATCAAGAACTTCATTCAAGAGATTGACAATAATGAGACAACTTATCAAATCTTATGGGATACGGCAAAAGCAGTTCGTAGGGGAGTTTTATATCTTTGAATGCCTACATACATAAAACAGAGAAAGAGGAGATCAATGACTTGGACATGCAGCTGAAGAAGCTAGAAAAAGAACAAAATGAAAATTCCCAAGTAATACCAAATTAGAAATACTTAAAACCAAAGGAGAGATCAATAAAACTGAAATTAAGCAAAGTGTTGAACTAACAAATAAAACTAATATTTTGTTCTATGAAAAAAACTAAGAAAATTGATAAACCTTTAGTCAATTTGATTAAAAGAAAAAAGAAAACCAAATTACCAATATCAAAAAGGAGAGGGGTGAACTCAGCTTCAATTAAATTAAAACAGTAATTAATTAATTAATTGATTGATTAATTACTTAATTTGAAGTAATTAAAACAGGAAATTAAGACAGTAATTAGAAATCTCTTTCCCCAATTTTATGCTCCTAACTTTGACAATCTAAATGAGGTGGACAAGTATTTTAAAAATATAAATTTCCCAGACTATCAGAAGAGGAAGTTGAATACATAAAGAAACCCATTTCGTAAAAAGAAATTGGACAAGCCATCATTGAACTCCTTAGGAAAAAAATCTCCAGGACCAGATGGATTTACAGGTGAATTCTATGAAACATTTAAAGAACAGTTAATTGTATTATTATATAGACTATTTGGGAAAATTGGGGAAGAAGGAGTACTTCCAAATTCTTTCTTTGATACAAATATTGTTTTGATACCTAAACCAGGAAGAGACAAAACAGAGAAACAAAATTATAGACCAATTTCTCTAATGAATATAGATGAAAAAAATTTAAATAAGATTTATCAAAAAGAATAAGCAAATTATCATGAGAATACTACATTATGATCAGGAAGGATTCATACCAAGAATACAGGACTGGTTCAATATTAGGAAAACTAATGGCATTATCGATCGTATCAACAAGAAAACTGACCAGAACTACTTGATTATCTCAATAGATGCATAAAAAGTTTTTGACAAAATACAACACCCATTCCTATTAAAAACTTTGGAGAGTATCTACTTAAAAACCTTCAGCAAGCACTATATGCAATAATGATAAGCTAAATGCATTTCCAATAAGATCAGGTGTGAAACAAGGATATCCATTCTCACCACTATTATTCAATATGGTACTAGAGATGTTAGCTATAGCAATTAGACAAAATAAAAAAAAATCAAAGAAATTAGATTAGACAAAGAAGAAACTAAGTTATTATTCTTTGCAGGTGATATGATGATATACTTAGAAAATCGCAGAGATTCAAGTAAAAAACTACTTGAAATAATAAACAACTTTGGCAAAGTTGAAGATTTCAAAATAAACCTACACAAGTGTTCTGCCTTTCTATATATTAGTAACAAAGCCCAACAGCAAGAGATAGAAAGTGAAATCCCATTTAAAGCTAGGGTAGACACTATAAAATATTTGGGAATTTACCTGCCAAAACAATCCAGGGACCACTTGAACACAACTACAAGATACTTTTAGCACAAATAAAGTCAGATCTAAGTAAGTGGAAAAACATCAGTTGCTTGTGGGTAGGCTGAGCCAATATAATAAAAATGAAAATTCTACCTTAACTAATATACTTCTTGAGTGCCCTACCAATTAAACTATCAGATAATTATTTTCTGGAGCTGCATAAAACAATATCAGAATTCTTGTGGAAGAACAGAAGTTCCAGAATATCAAAGGGACTAATGAAAAGAAATGCTAGGGAAGGTGGCCTAGAACTACCAGATCTCAAATTGTATTACAAAGCAGCAAAACCACTTGGTACTGGCTCAGAAACAGAAGGGTAGATAAGAGGAGTATGCTCGGTACTCAAGACACAGTGGGCAATGAGTATAGCAATCTGCTGTTTGATAAACCCAAAGACCCCAGCTTCTAGGATAAGAACTCACTGTTTGACAAAAGTTCCTGGGAAAATTGGATAAAAGTATGGTGGAAACTAGGCATAGACCCATACCTGGCACTGTACACAATAAAAAAGCCAAACTGGGTATATGATCTAGGTATAAAGATTGATACTATAAACAAATTTGTGGAACAAGGAATAGTGTATTCATTAGAGTTATGGAGAAGGGAAAAATTTTTGACTAAATAGGAGACAGAAGGCATTAAGAAGTGCAAAGTGGATAATTTTGATTACATTAAACTGAAAAGTTTTTGCACAACCAAACTCAATGCAACCAAGATTAGGAGGGAAGCAGAAAACTGGGAAAGAATTTTTGCAACTAGTGTCTGTGATAAAGGCCTCATTTCTAAACTATATAATTGAGTCAAATGCACAAAAATACAAGTCATTCCCCAACTGATAAATGGTCAAAGGATATGAACAGGAAGTTTTCAGAGGAAGAAATTAAAGATATCTTTATTCACATGAACAAATGTTCTAAATCACTATTGATTAGAGAGATGGAAAACAAAACAGCTCTGAGATACCACATCACACCTATCAGATTGGCTAACATGACAAAACAGGAAGATGATAAATGTTGGAGAAGATGTGGGAAGAGTTGGAACACTAATTCATTGCTGGTGGATCTGTGAGCTGATACAACCATTCTGGAGAGCAGTTTGAAACTATGCTGGAAGAGTTACAAAAATGTGCATACCCTTTGACCGAGCAATACTGCTTCTAGGACTGTATCCTCAAGAGATCATAAAAATGAGAAAGGGTCCCACATATACAAAAATATTTATTGCAGCTCTCCTCATGATAGCCAAAAACTGGAAATCAAGGTGATGCCCATCAACTGGGGAATGGCTGAATAGACTGTGGTCTATGAATATAATGGAATACTACTGTGCTGTAAGAAATGTTGAACAGGACAACTTCAGAGAGACCTGGAAAGTCTTATATGAACTAATGGTGAGTGAAAGGAGTAGAACCAGGAGAACTTTGTACACAGCAACAACCAGAGTGTGTAAGGAATTTTTCTGGTAGACCTAGTACTTCATTGCAATGCAAGGACTTAAATAATTCGCAGTGGTCTCTTAAAGCAAAATGCTTTCCACATCCAGAGAAAGAACTATGAAAATCAATTGCAGAATGAAGCAAATCATTTTCTTTTGTATTATGTTTTGGTTTGTTTTATGATTTCTCCCATTCATTTTAATTCTATGCCACATGATTAAGGTGAAAATGTATTTATCAGGAATGTTTGTGTAGAACCTATATAAAACTGTACGCCCTCTCAGGAAGGTAGTGGGAAGGTAGGGGGAAGGGGAGAGGGAGTACAAAACATCTAAGCTATATGGAAGTGTTGTAGAACACTGAAAGCAAATAAAATAATTAGAAAATAGTAATCCAACAAGATTCTAGGAAGATGGTGAAGTAGTTAAAAAATTCCCAGCTCTCAATATTTTCCCTCACAAAAGAGATAAAATAGCACCCTTAATGTTAGTAAAGTCTGGGTAAAAATAAATAAGTATAGGAGCAGAACAAGGGTCTTCTTGGGACAATTTGAGATCAGAAGAAAAATCTCTGGACAAGATTTGGTCCCTGTGAAGAGTAAACACCTCCAGGCTAGGGTCTCCTTTAACTTCAAATAGCAATACCTTAAACAAAAATATCGGGGTCTGAGGTTTGTGGGTTTGAGGGGCTGCCTCTGCCCCAGGCATAGGAATTTTCCCCTCTGGGATTTTGAGAGGAGTTGGTCATCTGAGGCAGGGAATATTCAGGGAACCTCTGCTGACAAGAAACTCCAATCCCAGCTGTGCTGTGCAGAGCAGTGAGGGCAAGAGAGAGAGCACACATCCCCCGGATAGAGGCACTTACAAGAAGTTGGAGGTTTGGTTTTGGTTCCAGGCTAGAGGGGGGGAGTGAAGATCTGGGGAAAGAGACTCTATCCCCCACATCCCAGGGCTACAGGTGATTACAAAAAATCAAGCTATTGCCACTAAAAATGCACAGGCAAACGGAAAAAGAATCCAACCATAAAAAGGTGTTATAGAAATAGAGATGGCCATGGTTCATCTTCAGGATACTGAAGTAAAGAAACTTCCAAAGAGTAACATCAAATGGTCCTGTGACAGAAAGGATTCATAGAAACTCTTCAAAAATACTTTGAAAATTCAATGACAGAGATGGAAGAAAAAAGCAATAATACAAATAAAGCAAGAAGATTATGACAGGAAAATCAATTAATTACAAAAGTAGATCCAGAATCTTCAGCAAGAAAATGACAACTTGAAAATTTTAATTGGGCAAGATGAAGCCAGGGAAATTATAAGATATCAAGAAATAATTTTTAAAAATATGAATAAGGAAAAAAATAGAAAAGAAAAATAAGAGATCTGGAGAACAGATCAAGAAGAGAAAACATAAAAATGATCAGACTAACTGAAAGAATTTTGTTATAGTAATATAAGAAATAATTAAAGAAAATTGTCCTGAAACATTAGAACAAATAGAAATAGGAAGAAAAAAACAACAGTGGTCACCACGTAAAAGAGATGCTGTGAGAAATACTCATGGGAATATGGTACTCAAATTCTGAAAACTTCAGCACAAGGATAAAATATTAAAAGCAAGAAGAATAAAATAATTTAAATATGATGGTGCAAAAATAAGAATCACGTGAGACCTAGCAGCAGAGACATCAAAGGGCCTCAGGTCTTGGAACACTATATTTTAAAGAGCAAAAGAAGTGGGGCTATGGCAGGCCAAAAATATCACACCCAGCAAAGTTAAGCATAAACTGAATGAAAAAAATGTTCTACTGTCAGACTTTTAAGACTTTGTTATAAAAACATCTCTGAACTTATTAGAAGATTTGACATACAAGAGCCAAGAGAGACATAAGGCACATACTAAACACCGATTACAAGGGATTCCATAAAGACAGACCATTTACTTTTTATATATGCAAAATACAATAACCACCAACCATGTAAAATGCAAAATGTGTCTAAGATTCTTATTAATAATTTGGTAGCTCAGAAGAAAGATTGGGGTAAAATTAATATGATATGAATTTAAAAAGTAAAATAATTTAGGAACAGCTAAAAAATTACTTATTATAAGCAAATGAGGTACAAGAGGAAGAACTGATACAGAAGAATTAGATGGGGGAGGAGAACTGTTGGTTCTGGTAACTGACTTTCATTGGGAATGAGTTTAAGAGGAAACAATACATTTATATTTAGAATAGTATAAAGATCTTCTAAATTCAGAATAAATAAAATGGTAATAGAATAAGGAGGAGGGAAAGGACAAGGAGGGATCTCTAGAGATAAAAGTGAGGGAATAGTTTGTAGAGGGCTATAAAAGGGTGTTTAGATTAATGGGAATGGGAGGGTAGGAGAGGGATCCTTGGAGTAGGCAAGTAATAGGAGCTCAAGGTAGCAGGTAGAAGGAAATTTAAAGAGGCAGAAGAAGATAGGAAATGAGATATGCACAAACATAAAGACAAAGATCAGAGATAGAATTTGTTTTGGAAATATATGTCTACATGTGTGTGCATGTATGTATATATGTATATGTGTATGTATATATCTATAGCAATAGAGATATGTGTCCACACTTAATTTTAGCCATCTAGAGTTGGAGGGAGGAGGGAAAAGAAGAACAAAGTAAAAAAGTGCACAGCAGAAGACAAAGTTATTTTAAAATTCCAACATTCTTTTGATGATATTATAGTGCTGTAAATCCTGCAATGTAACAGGCTCCAGAAAATTGAAGTTGTCATCAAAAAAAGACAATGAAGAGGAAGATGGGTAGGCATGTGTAAGATATAATACATTTCAAATATAAAATTATTATTGAAGAACAATCATCAGGATAACGTGAAGTATAATTAGAAAAAAATGTTCTAGAACATAGTAAAAGAAATGGATAACCAAAGCAGAAAACAAAACAAACAAAATAACTTCATTTCTCTGTTAGAAGATGTACAATGTCAAGAGAACTAGAATCACTCAATCTGAGTGTTTGTGCAGATAAATTAAATGTGATTTTAAAAGGCTAAAGAAAATACACTTCGGAAACTAGATATTGATGACTGAGTTTAGGAATTCCAATGAAATTTAAACATTATCTAATTTAATCCATGTATTTGTACATCAAGAAAACAAAATTCTATCAGGTTATGTGACTTTTTTAAAATCCCCAAGTGACAGAACTAAGTTTCCAACCCAAATTCTCTGTAGTAAAAAAAGAAAAAACAATCTGTTTGATAGATATATCTTAATACAAATGTAATACATATGAAAAACTTTTAAAAACTCAATAATAATCTGGGAAAGAATGACTAGGAAGGGCCAGGTAAGTGAAAGAAAGGCTCATTAATCACAGACTCATGGACTTTTATGAATAGAATAGGTCTTAGAGACCATCTAGTCCAATCCCTTCTTTTTATAGATAAGAAAATGGAGACAGGGAAGTTAAATGATTTAGTAGAGTGCAAGCTAAATATGAATAATGTATTACTGGTTTTAAAATTAGGGTTATGACACTAAGTATATTAATAATATTATAACTACTTTTAGAAATTGATCCTGCCTCTTGCAAACTAATCAAATCCCATTAGATTCTGTCTTAAAAAAAAGGTGAAGAAAAAGGATCAAAAGTAGTAATAAAAAATAAATAAAAACAAGATTACTATAAAGAGTAGTAAGCAAGGTATCAGGGGAGAAAACTCAAATATTGATATAATTTTATAAAGACAATGCAGAGGTTTATTGGCTGAGTAATGATATTAAACCTGGATAAAATTTGTAACATTTGTGTAAGAATTTTAAATTTTTAGAAACACTGAATCTGAAAACATATTTCTAAATATAAATATGGTCAACTGTCTTTATCAATACTTCTGTGGAAGGAAGATATTAGCAGAATAAAAGCTTCAATATTTATTATAATAAGCATGTTTTTTACATTGTGTTTTTCTTCTGAATTGTACCCTCCTACACATATCTCTATTTATATGTCCAGAAGATTTTTGACCTGCAGAAATCACTTAGTCTTTAAGGTGCACTTTCCTTATCTTGACATATGAAAAGTTGGATATATAAGTAACATTAAATTTAACAAAGATACAATTAGAAATGGAAAGAGGTAAGTTAGGATCAGAAGGGGTTTTAGTTACAAGCAAAACAAACTATATGCTTGAGAAAAGGACTGAATAAAATATTAAAAGGAAAATAAAAGAAATTGCAATTATTTAAATAGGAAAGGATAGAAGAAATATTTAAGTAAAAATAAAATAAGGGAACTGGAAAAAAAGGGGAAAAACAGCTAGGTTATGTTTGAAGTTGAATGTGATTAACATCCAAAAAAAAAATGTAAGCAGAAAGGATTAGAAAAAAAATACACACACACACACACACACACAAGGAGTTGTAGCAAATGGTACTGTACCTTCACTATGCACAAAGAAAGGATTAGTAGCAGATATAGTTTCAGATAAGACAATACTAAAACCAGATAAATAAAATACTTAAAGAGGGAAACTATTTTCCAGTGGGATGTGAATAGGAAGGAGAGAAAATTCATTTTTTTGTTTTTAAATGGAGGGATCCTATGAATGTGAAATATCATGTGTACTTTCAGATAAGGCCACTTTTTAATTAATTTTACTTAACTATCTAACTTTATTAGAAAAGACCTCTCACAAAACGTGGTTAACCTATAAATGCTTAGAAAGTAAAAATAATCAGTGAAAGTCAACGAAGTAAATAAAGGGATTCAATTAAATAAAAAATAGAGCAATTTTGGCTCAGTTTTGCATCCTTGACTCCTAAAAATCAAATTAATTTCATAGATAAAACATAAATATCCAAAATAACCAAGAGTAGGATGAAATATTTTTTCTGTCTAAATAAGAAAAATTTTCTGACATATATAACATAATGTATTACATAACATACAATGGAAACATAACGTACTTGTAAATAAATGCTATACACATATGCACACACATATGCCTTATGCATATATAAAAATGACTCCAGAAATAAATACATAGTCATTCCAGTATGTACATGCACATATTTGCATGTGTTTAAACATGTGTATATATTTTGCTTTGTTTATCCTTATTGAAAGCATTTCATAACATCATGCTGAAAAGAATGGGGACAAGCACACAGCCTTGTTTCACTCCACTGGTGACTTAGAAGGCATAAGAATATTGTCCATTATCTAGAAGTCAGGCAAGTCTGCCACCATGAAATTGATATACAATACTGATGAACTTCTCCAGGCAACCAAACTTTGACATACTTCTATGTGCCCTCAAGGCTAACAATATCAAAGATGTTGGTCACATCTACAAATGTTTGTACAGATAGACCTGTGTTCTGCTCCTGGCATTTCTCCTGGAGTTTTCAGGCAACAAACACCATATTGACTGTTGCTCAGCCCTTTCTGAAGTTACACTGGCTCTCAGGTAGATGACCATCTTTCTGGTGAAGAATCAGTCTGTTAAGGAGGACTCTGGCAAGAATCTTGCCATGAATCTCTAAGAGGAAGACCCATCTGTGATTATCACAAGACAATCTATTTCCTTTACCTTTATAGAGAAGGACAATGGAGGCATCTTTGAACTCCTGGGACCAAGCTTCTTCTTGCCATGTAGCCTGGAAAAAATTCAATCAACTTTTGTATGAGCATTGGACCCCCTATGTTATAAATATCAGCTGGACAAAAATCAGCACCAGGTGCTTTGCCACTTGAAAGGAACCTAATGACATTCAACAGCTCTTCTTCACTTAGAGGTTCAGCTAGGGAAGGATTGACTTCAGCCTGAGATAAACAGTCAATGACCTCAGCATTCATTGATGATAGTCTATTGAGAACACTAGAGAAGTGTTCTGCTCATCTCTCTAAGATCATGCCCTGATCACTAATCAATGTGGCTCCATCAGCACTGAGTAGCTGTGATGCACCATAGATTTTTGGTCCATAAACAGCCTTCATGGAATCATAAAAGCACCATACAACTGAATTTAATCTGCTTTTCTTACTGAACCAGGAACTCTGCATCTCTTTAAATTTTGCTTGTAGTTTACTTTTGATGGAATTAAATGCTGTCTTAGAGAGGGATGAACTATCCTGCTGTAAATCCTGTGGAGTTCTCCTTTTTTATTTAGTAGTTTCTGATTTTGCCCATCATTTTCATCCAACCACCCTCAGTGTTTGTGAGTGTTCTGACCCAGATGAGCAAATACAGTGGTATACACCAAATCTCTGAAAGCTGTCCACTCCTTTTCTGCTCCACTGTTGTCAACTGTGTGTTGAATCAACTTTCCTTCCAACTTAACAACAAGCTGTTCACACACAGAGAAGAGCTCTAATTTGTTGATATTAATTCTTCTGATAGTCATTTTACCTTGAAGGCACCACTTTTGATGAATGAGAATATTTAGCTTGGAAAGAATCAGTCTATGATCAGTCCAGCACTCTGCATCACACGTTGCCTTCATCACTCTTACTTCTTGTCTGTCTCTTCTTACAATCACATAGTCCATTAGATGCCAATATTTACTTCAACAGTGGACCCATGAAGTTTTATTGAGTTTAGGTAAACAGAAGACAGTATTGGTGATGAGAACATCACAAGATACACAAGTTTTGGGTAGTAAGTGACCATTACTATTGCTGTTTCCAACTCCATTCCTCCCTTGCACTCTGTGCTAAGTCTGGTACGCTGAGCCTATTCTAGCATTAAAGTCACCCAGAATTAAAAGCTTTTCCTCTTTTGGCACATTGATAATGGTATTTAGGTCTTCAGGCATGTTGTCAACTGCTTTCAATAAGGGTGAGCATGTCATCAAGGTCAGCTACTGATGCACTGGTGCTAAATTCTTCAATTTAAAAAGGCTACAATCTAAGACCAAAGTGGAAGGTGTGTTGTTGAATGATTTTCTGCTTGCAGATGATTGTGCATACAAAGCAGCCTCTGAAACTCAGATGCAACAAAGTATGGATCAATTTTCTGCTGCCTGTGCTAATTTTGGCCTAACAATTAACACCAAGAAAACACAGGTGCTTCATCAGCCACCACCACATCCTCCATACACGGAACCATCAATTACAGCAAATGAAGAAGTTTTGAATGTTGTGGATAAGTTTGCTTACCTTGGTAGTGTGCTTTCCAGAGGTGTACACATTGATAATGGGGTTGATGCATGCATTGCCAGAGCTCACTCAGTGTTTGGGAGGCTTTGAATGAAAGCATGGAAGAGAAGAGGTATTAGACTAACTACCAAACTGAAGGTCTACAGAGCCACTGTGGTGTCCTCATTGTTGTATGCCTGTGAAACCTGAACGGTCTACCAGCACCATGCAAGGAAACTGAATTGCTTCCATTTGAACTGTCTTAGGAAGATTCTGAAGTTCACTGGCAGGATAGGGTTCCAGACACTGAGGTCCTTGCTCGAACTAAACTGCCAAGCATTCAAACGATGCTTTAGAGACAGCAACTCCAATGGGTTGGCCATGTTGTTCAAATGCAAAATATATGTCAAAAAAAGTAATTTATGGAGAACTTACATAGGGCAAGTGATCACATAGTTGTCAGAAGAAGTGATACAAGGATACTCTCAAGGTCTTTCTCAAGAACTTTGGAATTGATTGTGTGACATGGGAGACACTGACACAGGACCACTCGGTATGGAATGCCCACATCAGAGAAGGTGCTGTGCTCTATGAACAAAGCAGAACTGAAACAGCTCAAAGGAAATTGAGGATGTGTAAATTTAGAGTAGTCACACCAAATGTTCACATGAACTATTTCTGCCTAATCTGTGGTAAAGCATTCCAAGTTTGTATTTGTCTGATTGGTCACAGTTTGACACATTGAATTTCATTTTATCATAGTGATGCCATTTTTGGTCCTCTGTGAGAACTAAATACAACAAACAACCATATTTTACTTTAATAATATAAGAATTTGTGCTTTCACAGTGTTTCCTCCACTGCAACAAACTGAAATACCTTTGGGTCTCAACAGACAATTTCCATGAATTTTTCAGTAAGACAAGTGTATCCTGTAATGACTGACAGTATTGGCAGGAAAGAAATTTTGTACTAAAACTTCAGGTCGGCTAGTATTGGCACAATAGATTATAGCCCATTCTCTGATCTATACCTAAAGTTTTCTTTTTCCAGAACTTGCACTATGCTTTCATTGCCTGTCATCTTTATGTGACAATGAAGCAATAGAACTGAACTTTAATGAAAGATATACATTTAAATTTTTTTTTTAATTTATGAAATGAAACAAGCATTTCTATAACACAGCAAAAAAAAATTGCATGCAAAACTGCAAAACAATTGTGCACAACTTGTAATCCTTTCAAATATATAGCAAAATTCTCATGCAAATTTATTTTTCCCTTCCTCCCCCCCACCCTAGAGATGGTTACCACTAGACACAAATAAATATATAAAATTGTTCTGTATATACCTCTATTTCTCTAAATGTAGATGGTATCCTTCATCATATGTCCTTTATAGTTAACTTGGGTATTTATACTAATAATTTATTATTATTATAAAATAATTTATTGGCTCAAAGCTGTTCTTAAAACAATATTGCTGCTAATATATGCAATACTGTCTTGATTCTGCTCATTTTGTTTCACATTATTTTGTGGAAGACTTTCCATGATTTTTTAAAATCATCAAGCTCATTATTTCTTATACCACGATAGTATCCTATCACAAAAATAAATTACAACTTATTCAGCCCATTTCCCAATAGATTGGTATATAAATTCTTTTCCTTCCCCCCTAATCATTTTTGAAAATAAACCAAATGGTGGTATTATTTGGTCAAAGGGTATAATAATTCTTTAGACATAATTCCAGATTGTTCTCTAAAATGGTTGGATCAGCTCAAAGTTCCAGCAGCAAAGAATTAGTGTCTCAATTTTTTCACATCCCCATCTAATATTTGTCACTTGTCCCTTCCATCATTTTAACTAATCTGACAGGTATAAAATGATACTTCAACGTTGTTTTTCAGTTGCATTTTTATAATCAATAATAATTTAGAATATTTTTTCATATGACTATCAACTATTTTCATTTCTTGGTTGGAAAATACCTATTCATATCCTGTTTCCATTTATCAGTTGAAGAATGACTCATGTTCTTATAGATCTGACAAAGTTATTTTAGATATATGACCTTTATCTGAAAAAGTACCTATAATTTCCCCCCAATTTTCTGCTTTCCTTTGTAACAATAAGCACCCCAACGTACACAGGGGAACCTGCTATCACAGTATCTTAGATCTGCATTCATAAAAGGAAAGGCAACTTTTGAGGGGTTAACAATCACTTTAATCAAGCACATGTATCACTTCTTTAACCAAGCATATGTATCATTTACTTAGTTCAAGGGAACTGACACCCTGAACCTCAAAGAAAATATAGCGAAATGAAAAGTCAACAGACATGGCTTCCTCTGCCTGGATTCAACAGACAGTTGGTCCCCAAATGCCTAACCATAGTTACCACAGGGGGAAGCATGACATCTTGGTTCTCAAAGCCAGGAAGCTCTTTAATGGCTTTGCAGAGTCCTCATCTGGCCAAATAAACACTTTCAGTCAGTAAAATCCAAAGAATACCTCACCCTCAGAGTTTTTGTATTTTTTTAGGGCCAGAGGGCATCCCAACCCTTGAGAACCAGTGCCTCATTAACAAAAGGCTGTGAATTCTCTTACAAACCTTCCCAGGACCAACAATGGGTGGGAAAGATACTCCCAGTGACATTCAAATAGAGGCATTGTACTAAAACAAAAACAGCAAAAGCTCCTATTTTACTTGCCATTACAATACTTGTGCCTCACATCTGGAAAGTTGTTCCTTCTTACCTCCTTCAGCATCTACCTCTAACTGCTTAATATCCCTTATTTCCCCAAACTTTTTATTTATTAATAGATTCAAAAAAAAGAATTTACCTTGTATAGATTTCCTTATGTTATATTATATCCTACCCCTATATTCACATACATGTGTGTGCTCACACACATATCATCCATGCATCTATGAACCTGGAGGAAAGGAATTAACATTGTTCTTGTGTTTCCAATAATTAATACAGTACATTACAGCTGATATATATTTAATAAATAGTTATCAAAGTTCAGTATCATTCAGCATTCCCTACATTTTTCCTGTAAAAAGTTTGATACTTTTTTCCCTACTATTACACTTTTCTCATATTTATCTTATGCGCACCCATCCCAACTCACATATATACTCTTAAACCCTGTCTCTTACAATACTCCTTTGTACCTAAGAAAATCCAGAAAACTGAGTGACATAGTGAACTCATCTGGCAGGGTATGCAACTTTGCCAATAATTTCTGCCTCCCTACAGAGAAAAGTTAATTTTATCATCTGTTATCTAGGACCAAGCTTAATCATCACATTTGACCTGAGTTCAACTTTTCATTTCTTTTATTTTTTTTATTGCTATTTGCATTTTTATTTATATGATTATAATAACTCTGTATATTGATGCCCTAGTTCTGATTTCTTCAATCCACTTTGATTTATATGTCTTTCCCACATAGTTTTGAAACCATTATATGCTTAAAAATCTTAAGGATGAGAATATTGCTTTACATTCATAGGCTCCAATTTGTTCAGCTGTTCCATATTAAATCAAAGCCCAACATGTTTTAATCTATCATTCTCACTAAAAGTGATATTAAGAATATTTTGCTATCTGTGAAATCCTAGAAATTTGACCATTACACAAACTTCTGGGTAGTACAACATTATTTAAAATGCTTGAATGTTGGCTCATGTTCACATGAGAAAGAATGTTGGTGGACTGAAAATTAACTTAAAAATTTTAAAAGTGTTTTTTTTCAAAACAATTTTAAATGAAAATTCTTTGCAATCAGAAGGCCTATGAACAGAAACCACAGAGTAGGATTTGACTAGAGGCCAAAAGAAAAGAATGATTATAATTATTTAGCTCATTTCATAGAACTGATGATTGCAACATTTCTAGTAGTAACAATTAGTTCCCACATCTTTATCTTTTGTATCTTGAGTATCATCTACTATAAACTTCATCTTCTAAAATAGGATCAGTTTAAAAATAAATATCTACTTACCTATTAACAGGTCAAAACAAAAGTAATACAGACAAAATTAGAAGGAAATATGAAACAGACAAAAATTTACAGTAAGTTTCTTTGGTAAAGGAGTCATTTCTCAAATATATCAGGGATTGAGCCAAATTCATAAAACATAAATCATTCCCAAATTGATAAATTGTCAAAGGATATGAACAGGCAGTTTTCAGAAGAAATCAAAACTATTAATAAGTTCATGAAAAAATGCTTTAAGTCACTATTGGTTAGATAAATGCTAATTAAAATAACTCAGAGACACCATTTTACTCTTATCAGATTGGCTAACATAACAGAAAAGGAAAATAGCAAATGCTAGAGGTGTTGTGGAAAAATTGGGACAGTAATGAAGTAATGAATACTAAAACTGAAATACATAATAGGAAAAGAAAAATAAACATATAATAAACTTAAATATTGAAATTTAATTATAGGAAACATCATGTACACAAGAGAATGCAAAAGAATATTCAAAACATATAATAATAAATTTTCATTTCAAGAAAGCCTGTGTATTAGCCCTACATGTTGTTTTGCAAGTTGTCTATCTTTTCTTTGTTTCCTTGTAGGTTTTCTTCTGTTCTTGGCTATATACTTTTAACTTTTTTCCTTTTCCCCCCTTCCTTTCTCCTCTCTGCTCGAGGATACAATTAAGCATGGCTATATTTATATATAAATATTAATATATGCTTACATGTATATATATATACACTTACATGCATGCATGCATGCATATATACATACATAAACATACACTTCTCCTAAGAGGTTCTACTCCTAATTATTGCTTTTTTGTTTTACATATCTCTTATTTCCTATCCCTTCTAACTTCTCCACTTTATTTCTACCCACTACCTTGCCCTCCTATTACTTAACTTACTTCGCTCCAATGATATCTACCTTATCCTCCCATTCCCATTAATCTAAACAGCCTTCTATATCCTCCTATTCCTTTAGCCTCCTGCCACATAAAAAAAAAAAAATCTCCCTTACCCTTGACGGGGGTCGGTCCTAGGCGCCTGGGAGGATAGGGGCCTCCCCGGGAGTGGCAGCCCACCAATCCGAGGGAGACACGGCTCCCATAGAGGAGTTGTGAGCCCACGGGATTGGTCGGGTGGGCTGGATCCAATCGGGTGGTAGGCCTCGCCCTCGGGGCGGGTTAGGATGGCAGCCCGGAAGAACCTCCCTATATAAGACAACGCCCTGAACTGCTCGGGGGACTCCTCCATGCAATAAAGCTATGAACCTCCTGCGCATTGCCTGATTATTGCCTGCCGCCGTGTCCCCGGGGTAGGTCCGGAGACGTCCGAAGCGGTGCCCACCGAAGGGAGATTCTCACTCGAAGGTCCCGGGGACAGACCCGGGACAACCCTCTCCCCCTTCACGATCCCCGGAGCATTTTATTTCTTTTTAAATTTACAAGATTATTATACTCTTCAAGATGTATGCATATTTGTTCCCTCTTGAATGCATTCCCAATGAAAGTAGACTTCTAGAACTTCTCCCCTATCTAACTCTTCACTATCTGTTCTTCCTTTTTTAACTTATCTTATAAGATAATTACTCTTTTTAGTTGTTCTTGATCAGTTTTACTTTTTGGAGATATATCATATACATCAATCTTCCTTATGAACTATCCAATTATTAATAATAAATTTTAATTTAATACTAAAATGTTCTACATTTTACATACATAAAAAGTTAACAGTCTGTCCCTACTGAGTCCCTTATAATTAGTGTTTATAATCTACCTTATATTTTTCTTGGTTCTTGTATGTGAAATCTTCTATTAAGTTTGGGGTTGTTGTTTTTTTTTAACACAGTCCTGAAAGTCTAACAATTTATTAAATGTCCATTTTTGTTTCATTCAGTATTATGCTTAATTTTGCTGGAGATGACATTTTGGGCCAGAGTCCAAGTTCTTTTGCTCTTTGACATATAGTGTTCCAAGACTTGTAGTCTTTTAATATTGCTACTGCTAGGTCCTATGTAATTCTAATTGGGGCACCACCACTTTTTTCTTGTTGATTGTAATATACTATACTTGAGCTGTGGGTTTTGGAAATTGGCTTTATTATTCCTGTGGGTTTTCGTCATATGATCTCTTTCAGGTGGTGACTGGTGGATTTTTTCTATTTCTACTTTCACTCTCATTCTAATACTTCAAGACAGTTTTCTTTATTTATTTCTTGTAGTTATATCAAGATTCTTTTTTATTAGAGATTTCAGGTAATCCAATTATTCTAGTTTTCTCTTCTTGATCTGTTCTCCAGATAAATTGTTTTTCTTATAGGATGTTTCACAATCTCTTCTCTTTTCTCATTCTTTATATTTTGTTTTATTATGTCTTGGTTTCTTATGACTTCACTGGCTTCCCCTTGCCCAATCTGATTCTCAGAGAATCATTTTCTTCCTTCAGTTTCCGGATCTCCTTTTCTAATTGGTTAACTTTCTTTTTATAATCTTCTCGATTTTTTTTTAGTTTTTTTTAAATCTCCCTCATTTGCTTGCCAAATTTTTTTTTAAGTCTTCTCTGTAGTCTTTTTGGATAGTTGACCATTTGAAAGAGTTTCTTTGCTTCATTATCTTCTGGAGATGAATCCTTATCCTCACTATTCTCACAGTTACTCTCTATGATGGAATTCTTTCTCCTTTACCTCTGCATTTTTTAGGGTGATTTTGCAATCACCTCGACTCCTGGAGTTTGAGGGATGGTGCCTCTAGCCTCAGAGTCTCCTTCATTTCTGCCTTCTGGCTAGGAATTGAATCAAGGTCTTCAGTCTCTTGTAAGTCCTTATAGCCAGCAGCAACCCTCCCTACTACTTCTGCATTTATGGGGGTGTTTTGGTCCCTCTCTGCTCCTGCTGTGTCTTTGCAGTACATGTGGGTCTGGTATTCCTTATCAGTAGAAGTTACCCAACTCCTCTCATTGTCCTGGGAATAAAAGTTCCTGTTGCTGGGACAGAGGCAGCCTCCCAAAAAAGCTAACCTGAGGACTTTCTGTTTGTTGTTTAAACTGGTTTAAGATAGCTTGGAGGTGTTTATTCTTTACAGGGACCAAACCTTACCCAGGGATATTTTTTTTGTACCAGGAGGACCCTTTTTCTTTTGTATTTTCACCACTACATGTTTGCCCTTAGGTGCTATTTTATCTCCTTTGTGGAGGAAAATCTTGAGAGCTTGGAATTTTCTGACTTTCACCATCTTCCCAGAATCCTTTCCCACTAATGTACTTTTTGTGAAGTTGTGAACTAGTCCAATCATTCTGGAGAACAATTTAGAACTATGCTTAAAGGGCTACAAACCTGTGCAAATACTTTGACTCTGCAATAAAACTGGTAAGTCTGAATCTCAAAGATTTGAAAGAAAAAAGAGCCTGTTTTTACAAAAATATTTATAGTAACTTTCGTGGTGGCAAAGAATTGGAGTTTGAAGGGATATCCATCAATTGGGAAATGAATGCAAACGCTGTGATATGATTGTGAGGTAATATTGTTGTGCTGTGTGAAATGATGAGTACGATTTCAGAAAAAAACCTAGGAAGACTTTTGTCTAATGTTAATGTTAATTGATATCAAGTGAAGTGAGTAGAACTAGGAGAGCATTCTCCATAGTAACATCAAAACTGTATTGATAATGAATTGTGAAAAACTTAGCTACTCTGATCAAAACTAAGCTAATGATTTAAGAAAATTTCAGAGGAATGAAAAATGCTTTCCTTCTCCAGAGAGGGAACAGATGAACTATGAATGGTGATTGAAATATACTTTTAAAAAGCTTTATATTTCTTCTTTTGTGTGTATGTGTTTTTTTTTTTTGCAACATAGCTAATATGGAAATCTGTATTTCATGACTTAGTATTCATAATCAATATCATATTTCTTGCTTTCTCCAGGGCTCAAGGGGAGGGGGGAGATGGAAGATAATTTAGAACTCAAAATTATTTAAAATTACTTTTTTCCATGCAATTGGGAAATATTTAACAAAATGCATAAAATATATTTAAAAAATTATACCTCAAGGTTAAATTACTGTCATTCAAGTGTAGAATAAGTGGATCAATGAATTCTACACTGAGGAAATATAATTTTTTGCACTTATATTCATCTTATACTCTCATTAAATTTACCCCTGTTATTTGTTCAAATTGAAATAAAATTATTTAAAGAGAACTTTATTATTGAAAAATGTCTTTTCTTCAGGCTCTCTCAATTTTAACTTGGAGTAGGTACATCTACCATACAATATAATGAGTTTGCAATTCCTTCTGTTGATAATATTTACTTTTTAATTGGAGATTTTCCTGAAGTATGATTAAGAAGATGATCATATGAAATGAAGCAACATGAATCATCTTAATTCAATTTCAATTTTTAATAGAGTGAATTTCCCTGTTCAATTTTCCCCCTTTACCTTTTTTGGCAGGTATTGAATTCCATTACAATTGTTCATCTTTCTTTAAAAACATAACCTAATTGGAAGAAATAAACACACACACACACACACACACGTGCGTGTGTGTGTGTGTGTGTGTGTGTGTGTGTATGTAGCAGTAAGCACTCCAACATATCTGGGGGCCTGCTATTACAGGTTCGTAGATCTGCATTCATAAAAGGAAAGCAACTTTCAACTGGTTAACAATCACTTTAATCAAGCACGCATATCATTCTTTTAACCAAGTACATAAGTCATTTACCTAATTCCAGGAATCAGCACCCTAAATTTCAAAGAAAACACAAAGAAATCAAAAGATCAACAGGTACGGCTTCCTCTACCTTAGTTCAATAGACAATTGGATACCAATTGTCTGACCACAGTGACTAGAGAGGGAAGCATTACAACTGGGTTCTCAAAGCCAGGGGGCTCCTTAGCACATTCTCAGAGTCCTCATCTGGCCAAACAAACACTTCAGTAAGCCCCAAAGTAATCAATAGACATGGCTTCTTCTGCTTGACCATAATTTAACAGACAGGTACAGCTGTATGACCATACTTATCAAAGAGGGAAGCAGGACATCTGGGTCTTCAAAGGTGCAGAGGGGCTCCTTTAGTGGCTTCCCAGAGTCCTCATCTGGCACTCAAACCTTCTTATTCAAAACTAAGCCCCAAAGTAAAACCTCAACTCAGAGCATTTATACCTTGTGTAGAGCCAGAGGGCATCACAACCCTTTGACCCAGTGCCTCAATAGAAAAAAAAAAAACAAAAGATACTGGGGATCTTCTTACAAAACAAATTCCCTTTTCAAGCTTCTCACAATGGGCAGGCCCATCAATGGGTGGGAAAGATCTTTATTCATATTAAAACAATAAATAATACAAATATATACACTGTTTCTAATTAAAGAAACTCTTATTTCTGTACTTTACGCCTTATGAAGACTCTGGATTGATAAAGGCAAGATTCAATCAGAGGCACTTGACTATACTAAAACAAAAACAGCAAAAGATCCTATTTTGATTGTCATTACTATACATATGTATATATGTGTCTGTGTGTGTATGTCTCTCTCTATATATATAGACACACACACATTTACTATTTATTTTTGTCTGAGAGGAAGGTTCAGAACTTTATTTTCTGTGATTCAATTAATATTCAGTATGAAAACTCCATTATTTTGATTGTTTGATATTTAAAGCATTTCAGTCTTGTGCATTATATTATAGTTTGTATATGTAAGAAGCACCATTTGAATCCAGATCTTACTGATAAAGACTAGTATCCTCTCCCCTAAACCATGTTGCTTCTAAATTATCCCTTTTGGCTATATTTCAAAAGCTATGTGGTCCTGAAATTCAGAATTAGTACTATAACAATAAAATTTATCTTTAAAAATGTTTAACAATGATAAAGTAAACATAAAAACAAACAAAAAAAATGCCAAAGCAGAAAACTATGGGGAAAATATATACCACTATTCAACTCTTTTGCCTGAGATCTATGTATAGAAACTGTTTTCCTTTTTGTGCTACTTGTGGTGGTGATAAGCGTGGTGGTGGTGTTTGTCCTTCCTTTGGAAAAGGACTTAATTACATCATGGGGTGATGGCTTAACTTGGGTGTGAATTGAATTAAATGAAGCAGAGTTATACATGAATCTCATTGTCTCTTCCAATGTCATTGAAGTTCAATAGCAAGACAAAAGTCAGGATGACTGGCGATGATCCAGGATGTAGTGAATGACCTTGTCATACTTGATGTCTGACTAAGCTCTATGCTCTAAACAGCAATACCAGAAAGATTTATACTATACAGAATGGTGGGGAAAATGAACACTTTTGTTCCTGGTCTCTAGCGCCACTGCACACCTAGGTTCATTTATTTGCCAGTCAATAACACTGATATATGCTTTTTCAGTTCTTCAATTTCCTTAAGACTTTAGCATTTCCTCTTCCATCTTCTTTGTCATCTTAAGATCTTCCCTCTTGTTTCTTTGAGAAAACCCAGACCACTTGACATGAACTTTCTGTTTTTCTAAACTTTTTTACCTTAAAACCCCTTGACATCACCCCCTCCCCCAACTCTATCTCTTCCTTTCCACAAATATATATCTATGAAGTAGCCTTTCCCCTTGCTGTGACCAACCTCTTATACACTTATACACTTCATATATTATACACATATACGGCTATCCTCTTATACACTTTATCCCATACCCTCCTACATATTTTCCAGCAGGTTTCAATATCAATTATTTCTCCTCTTCCTCTAGTATTCAGCCTTTTGCTTATGACTTCAGATTTCTTGTTGCTTCAAACCTATTCGAATTTCCTCATTCATGAAAAACGATTCATTAGACTCTATCATCTCCTCAAACTATCTACCTATATCTCACTTCCTTTTTCCAGACAAACTCCTAAGGAAAAAATAAAACTGTCTGTAATCCTTTCCTCTACTTTCTCTCCTCTCACTCCCCAGCCTTTGATAATTGGTGTTCTAAACCTCATCATTCAACTGAAATTCCTTTCTTTAAAACTATCGTATCATAAACACGGTAAGAGTTAAATCTAATTGTTTTTGATCAGTCTTAATCCTTCTTGTCCTCTCTAATGCATTCAGCATTGTCGACTCTCTCTTATGCATAATCTCTCATCTGTACTTTTTTATTACCCTTTTGGTCCTCTCATTTCTCCTCTTACTTGTATAATTGCACCTTTCATCCTCTTTGGTAATTTATCATCCATACCATACCTCATAATTGTGCTATTCCCCAGTGCTCTATCCTGGGTCTTCTTTTCTCTATACATACCCTCTCTTAGTGACCTTATTAGGTCTTAGGAATCTAGTTATCATGTCTATGCAGTTGATTAATGGTTTTATAATATCCAACTCCAATTACTCCACTGATCTCCAAGCCCATATCGCCTATTTCCTAATGGACATTTCAAATTGGGTAGCCTAGTTTGTATTCAAACTCATCCTGTCCAAATGAGAATTTATTATCTTTACACATAAAATTTCTTCCCCCACAAATACTTTCTCTATTTTTATAAAAGGAATGATTATTCTTGTAGGGCACCCATTTTATAACCTTAGCATTTTCCTTGTCTCCTCATTGTTCCTAACTCTCACATATCTGATTGGTCAAATACTGCTACTTCTTTTTTTCAGGATATCTTTCGTATTTTAGGTATTTCTTTACACAGAGAACTCCTTAGTTGAAGTCCTCATCACATGTTGCCTATGTTATTGAGACATTCTCCTAATTAGTTTTACTGACTCAGATCTTTCCCTGCCTCCAGTCTGTCATCTGCTTTGCTAGACTGAAGTTTTTGTTTACTGAATTTATTTTTTTCTTTAGAAAACCTTGATTTTCTCTCCCCTCCCATCCCCTCACCATCAAAAAAAGAAATAAAAAAAATTCACTTACAAGCAAAACAAATTTTTCTACAAAAATATATATGGCTCATTTTGCATCTCAGGTTCATTCCTTCTCTGCCAGGAAGCAAGTAGCATTAATCATTGATTATCCAGAATAATTGTTGTTCATTGTTTGGATTAGAGTACTTCTTGCCTTTAAAGTTGTAATTTTACATTATTATTCTTTTATAAAGTGTTTGGGTTCTATTCACTTTAATCAACATCACTTCATACAAATGGTAAGGAATTTTTTCTAAAAATGCTTCCTTCATAATTTGGGGGGTTACAGTTTGGTGCAATTACATTCAAAGACAATTTATTCATATATTCCTCAACTGATGGGCACCCCCCACTTAGTTTCCTATTAATTTCTACTAAACATGGAGTTGTATTTACACACACACACACACACACACACATATTTACATATATGTATTTTCCCTCTTTTCTTTACCTTTCCAGTAATATCATGGGGTAAAAAATGGTTTCCACAATTTGGAGAGTTTGTGGTCGCAGTTCCATTTCAGAGTGGTTGGACTGATTCACAGTTCTATTAACAGGAAAAATATATGTGCCTGGTTTTGCATACTGCTTTCCACATTTGTAATTTTTCCTTTTTTGTCAATTTTGCTAATCTAATGGATTTGAGATGAAATCCACTTCAAAATTACTTTAATTCACACTTCGCTAATTAATAATTTGAAACATTTTTTTTTATATGACTATTGATGGCTTGGATTTCTTTCTTTGAAAACTACTTGTTCATATCTTTCCACCATTTATCTTTGGGGAATGTCTTATTGCAGTTTTGAATGAATTACTTATTTATCTTGGAAATGATATTCTTATCAATAAAACTTGTTCCAAAAATTTATTCTCCAAAGTATCTTTTTCTTTTAATATTAGCTTCATTTTTCTTCTGAAAAAAACTTTTAAATTTATATGACAAAAATTGTTTATTCTCTCTTCTGTAACTTTTATCATCCTTTGTTCATGATGTCTTCTAGTCATGGTTCTGATAGATATTTTTTTCCTTGTTTCTCTAATTTCTTTATGATACCAACTTTAATGTGCACTTTTGTAGTTTATTTTTGAATATAGTGAGAAATGCTAACGTATCTCATTTCTGCCCAATTGTTTTCCAGTTTCCCAGAAGTTTATTGGTTTGTTTTTTGCTAAACAAAGAGAGTTTTTTTTTTTTAACCCACTAATAGCTTGGTCTTCAGATTTGTCAAACACTAGGCTACTAGGATTCATTCATTTGCTTTTGTATGCTGTGTGCCTAATCTTTTTCACTATTCAACAGTCACATTTCTTAATTACTACCAAAAACCTTTGTTGATTACTACATTATAGTACAATATGATTTCTGGTATTCCAGGTTCCTATCTTTCTGACTAAGACTTGATTTTTTTTTATGTGAAGATTTTGTCACATTTCCACATTAAATAAACTCTTGGTGTTCTTAACTGTTTCTGAAGATCAAATGTGAATTCCCAGTTTTTATCTTTCCAGTCACATTTTGTATTGCTCTCTCTCCCACACTGTACATTCTAGACAACTAGCCTTCCTATTCTTCTTCCCATGTACCAGTCTATCTCCAACATATTTGCACTGACTTTCCCCTATGCCTGGAATATACTCTCTCCTTTTCTTTGCCTGAAAAAATTCTCCCCTTCCTTCATTTCTTTCATGATATAGTTAAAGAATTGCTTCATTTATTAAGCACCTACTATGTATCAGGCACCGTGGTAAACACTGGGTTACATAAAAGACAAACAAAAAATCAGTCTCTGATCTCAAGAAACTTACAATCAAATGAGGGAAGACAACACAGAAGAGGAAGCTGAAAATGAGTGAGGGGTACTTGTTGTCTACATTAGTCATAGTTTAGATGGATGGACGGATGGATGGATGGATGGGTGAATAGATAGATAGATAGATAGATAGATAGATAGATAGATAGATAGATAGATAGATAGATAGACAGATCTATATATGGATAACAAACACAGTTTATTCTAAGGTAACTCAACACCCTCTGGAAACCTTAGTGAGGGTAGGCAGTTAATTTGAGAGAAAATGTGTAACAAACTCTGACAAGATAAATAAGTAAAAACGAGAGGCAGGCTAGTGGTAGAGACAACACAATGTGCAGTGGACTGCATTGCACTTAGAGCCAGAGGAAAGGATTTTGAGTTACAGCTTCAATGACTATTAGCTATATGACATCAGGCAAGTCACATACTGTAAGACCTGATCAGGTTCTTCACTTGTAAAGGGAATAAAAATGCTTCTCCTATGTCATAGCACAATCACTCCATGATCATTGTAGAATAACATATTATTCTAAATATATTTATGGCTTTTATAGTCATGTTCCCCATCTTCATTCACTCTCCATACCCCCATCTCTCCACTGAAAACTGAGAACGTCTAAAGTTAATTCAGCCCTAGAAAATTAGTCATCATGAAAACAGCTAGGGTTGGGGGAAGCATTGAAATGTTATCACATTGTTCAGTGACCTCTGCATACTTTTTCCTCTCCTACCCCTGAGAGTCACTAGGGAAACATGCTCCTATGAGATTTCTGTCAGCCACTGTTAGACATCCTTGACCTAATATGTTTTGAAAACTGCTCTTGTTGACTGCTACTTGTTGGAACTGAAATATAATAATTTCTGAGATCCAGCTCACAACCCATTCATGCCTACACATTCTACAAGGAAACTTTCCTTGTCTCACACCAAATAAAAAGTAAGGAAGCACTCTTACTAGTGACCATTGCAGTATATAGGAATACAGGACTTTTCCTTTGAAGGGTACCTACTACAGACATCAGATGATCTGAGAAGAAGAGTACAGGTATGCAAAGCCACAGGTAGGATGAAATTTTCCCATAGATAATTGTACAGCTGTTTCTGTGAGGTCCTCAGTTGTGGTTAGGTTATAACTTTCCCAAAGGGATGATAAGGAGCTCAAATGCAAAAGACTTGAATTTTGTAGAACAAGCCAATCCAATAAACATTAATGAAGTATCTATGACATTACAGGTGCTGTTCTAAGTACTAGAAATACAAGAAACAAAAAGAAAGACAATCTTTTTTGTCTAAAAGGGGAGACACCACACAAAAGGAGGCAGAAAAGTTAAGGGAGATGTGAAACAGCAAGGTATTTTGTGTCATGAAGATGAAAACATGGAGAGTAGCAGATGCAAAGTTAAATAATCTAGGAGCCTATATTCTGTCCTCTAAAGAAAGGCATTGTAAGGATTTTGGTACTCTATCTTCCAGCCTTCCTGACAGAGGGGAAGGAAGCAGAGTTTGACTTGGCAGTTTGGCTGTAAGTTTAGAAGTGATGAGCTTATCTTGGGAGGGCTATCTTGTTTCACAGAATTTCAATCAGGCAGGGCAATACATATAAAGTGGAATGATGTGAAACCCTTATTTTTGTCTTGTATTAAGAAAGGCATAAGGCATTAAGAGGAGTTTGGTTCACAGTCCTCTAACCCTACAGAAAGGATAAGGAAGGTAAAATCAATAAAGGACAGAATTAGGAGTTTAGATGTACTAGTATTATCTTGGGAGAGTCATTTTCACAAGTGTTGAAATTAGGCAGGGTGGTTGATGTGAAGTGGAGTGAACAGGGGGAAAGAGAGGGAAAGGACAGATTGGAAAAGTACTGACAGATAATGATAAATATGATTGTTTTGGGGATAAGCCTTACAATTATTAAAATTAATGAGTTTATATGACTCTTCTTCCTGCATTTTAACTAATCACACATCTTATGGAATCAGAACACTCCCCAGGGTGTCTTGGTCCTAACTTTAGAGACAACTGATTTATAGCATTAGGCTGTTTTATTGCTTTTTCTATATACCTTTCTAGTACAAACACAAGTTAAGGGGTTAATACATTACTTTGTTAAACTGAGAAAAGTGATGGATCAAATACTTTTACTTAATTTTTCTATCAGTTACACAAGTATGATCATTATTGCTAAAAATTATTTTTATATTCTTGAATAAAGAACATGCCAATAGCACATCTTATTGGAAGGAGATGGTGCCTTGGAATTAATAATAGCAAAAATAGCTACCACTGGTAAAGTATTTTAAAGTTTCCAAAGCATATATGTATATATGTGTGTGTGTGTGTATGTGTGTATATATTCCCTTTTGATACTCACAAAATGACTGACCTGAGTGCTGTTTTTATTTCCATTTCATAGATGTGGAAAGAAAGGTTATTAAATAACTTGTCCTGGATCATACAATTAATGTTTGAGGTACGATTTGAACCTTCAGTACAATGCTTTATCCATCATGTCACAGAGCAGTTACACATTTAAATTGTCTTAATGAACAAAAGTGGTATAAAGTGGGCTCCATAGCTAATGACATGACACAAATTCTGAAAACTAATATAGTAGGGCTGATTTTTTTCTTCCATTGCAATTCAGAAAGCCTCTGCTACCGTTAAAAGAGATCAAGAAAGGCATCTTGTAGAAAGTGGAATTTCGGCTGAGATTTGAAGAAAGCTAGGGAAGCCAGGAGTAGGTAAAGAGGGGGAGCATTCTAAACACGAGGGAAAGGCCGTGAAAATGAACAGAGTTAAGAGATAGAGTGACTTATTCAAGAACCTAAGGAGACCAGGTGACTGTGAAAGTATATATAAGGCAGTAAGGTATAAAAAAAGTTAGGAGGAAACAGATTATGAAGAACTTGGAAAGCTGAATAGTTGATTTTATGTATGATTCTTGATATGAAAGAGTGGTATCAGAGTTTACGTAGAAGACAATGATAAGGTTAAACTTGCCCTTCAGGAAGATCAAATTAATAGCAAAACTGAGGATAGATTGGAGTCCCAAGAGGCTTGGGTCACAGAGAACAACCAGAAACCTACTGTTATCATTCCGGGATGAAATAATGGGGACTTGTGTTCATCCGTCCTTGACAGCTCCTTCTCTTCAGTCTGCCTGTCCCTCCCCTTACTTCTTCTCTCCAAAATAAGGTAAATTTGGATGACTCAAAAGATGCCCAGACAACTTGGGTTTTACTGGCTAGTTCTCTTCCCTCCCCTTCCCTCCTCTTCCCTTCCCCTCCCCTTCCATCCCCTTCCCTTCCCTCCCTTTCCTCTCCCCTCCCTTCTTTTCCTCCCTTCCCATCTTCTCCCTTCTTCCCCTCCCCTTCTCATCCTTTCCCCTCCCCTTCCCCTCCCCTCCCCTCTCCCCTCCTCCCCTCCTCTCTCTTCCTCTCCCTTCCCTTCCCTTGCCTTATCCAGCCTTCCCTCCACTTATCTTCCCTTTCTTTTCCTTTTTCCTTTCCTTTCACATTAAACCTACTGCACTATGAAGCTCATACATTGGAGGACACTAGGACCCTGCCTAAGAGCTGTCTTCTGCACCCTCCTAGGTTTAGGGTGATTATCAATAGCAATTGTTGCTGTTTCCCTCCCAGCCTGATGTCTTTTTTTTTTCCTGGCCTCCTTAAAGTGGCTACGACCTGGCTGATTCTTAAACAGGCCTATTCAATGAATGGGTATTGCCTTGCCCTAAGTGAGTACCTGCAAAGACCTTGGCCTAAAGGGCCCAAGGTCTCCCAGTGCATCCTGGGTCATCTCCCATCATCCTGAGGAATATCTGGTCATTGAATTGAATTTATTTATTTATTTATTCATTCATTCATTCATTCATTCATTCATTCATTTATTTATTTATTTTTATTTTTTTTTATTTAACTTTTAACATTTATTTTCACAAAGTTTTGGGTTACAAATTTTCTCCCCTTTTATCCCCTCCCCCCCCAAACCCAAGCATTCTAATTGCCCCTGTGACCAATCTGCTCTCTCTTCTATCCTCCCTCTCTGCCCTTGTCTCCCTCTTCGCTTTTGTCCTGTAGGGCCAGATAGCTTTCTTGACCCCTTAACCTGTATTTCTTATTTCCTAGTGCTAAGAACATTACAGTTGATCCTAACACTTTGCGTTCCGACTTCTTTAGCTCCCTCCCTCTCCACCCCTTCCCTTTGGAGGACAAGCAATTCAATATAGGCCAAATCTTTGTAGTTTTGCAAATGATTTCCATACTAGTTGTGTTGTATAGGACTAACTATATTTCCCTCCATCCTATCCTGTCCCCCATTACTTCTATTCTCTTATGATCCTTTCTCTCCCCATGAGTGTCGACCTCGGATTGCATTCTCCTCCCCATGCCCTCCCCTCTCTCCTCCACCCCCACCCTGCTTGTGCCCTTGTCCCCCACTCTCCTGTATTGTGAGATAGGTTTTCCTATCAAAATGAGTGTGCATTTTGTTCTTTCCTTTAGTGGAATGTGATGAGAGTAGAGCTCATGATTTTCTCTCACCTCTCCTCTTTATCCCTCCACTAATAAGTCTTTTCTTGCCTCTTTTATGAGAGATAATTTGCCCCATTCAATTTCTCCCTTTCTCCTCCCAATATTTCTCTCTCACTGCTTGATTTCATTTTTTTTTTAAGATATGATCCCATCCTCTTCAATTCACTCTGTGCACTCTGTTTCTATGTATGTGTGCGTGTGTGCATGTGTGTGTGTGTACTCCCACCCAGTACCTAGATACTGAAATGTTTCAAGAGTTACAAATATTGTCTTTCCATGTAGGAATGTAAACAGTTCAACTTTAGTAAGTCCCTTATGACTCCTCTTTGCTGTTCACCTTTTCATGGTTCTCTTCATTCTTGTGTTTGAAAGTCAAATTTTCTTTTCAGCTCTGGCATTTTCATCAAGAAAACCTGAAAATCCTCCATTTCATTGAAAGACCATTTTTTCTCCTGAAGTATTATACTCAGTTTTGCTGGGTAGGTGATTCTTGGTTTTAGTCCTAGTTCCTTTGACTTCTGGAATATCCTATTCCATTCCCTTTGATCCCTTAATGTAGAGGGTGCTAGATCTTGTGTTATCCTGATTGTATTTCCACAATACTTGAATTGTTTCTTTCTAGCTGCTTGCAATATTTTCTCCTTGACCTGGGAACTCTGTAATTTGGCCACAGTATTCCTAGGAGTTTCTCTTTTTGGATCATTTTCAGGTGGTGATCGGTGGATTCCTTGAATATTTATTTTGCCCTCTGGTTCTAGAATCTCAGGGCTGTTTTCCTTGATAATTTCGTGGAAGATGATGTCTAGGCTCTTCTTTTGATCATGGTTTTCAGGTAGTCCCAGAATTTTTACATTGTCTCTTCTGAATCTCTTTTCCAGGTCAGTTGTTTTTCCAATAAGATATTTCACATTATCTTCCATTTTTCCAATCTTCTCGCTATGTTCTGTGATACCTGTCTTTCTCATAAAGTCCTTAGCGTCCATCTGTGCCATTCTAGTTTTGAAAGAACTATTTTCTTCATTGAGCTTTTGAATCTCCTTTTCCATTTGGCTAATTCTGCTTTTGAAAGCATTCTTCTCCTCATTGGCTTTTTGAACCTCTTTTGCCAATTGAGTTAGGCTAGTTTTCAAGGTGTTAATTTCTTCAACATTTTTTTGGTTCTCCTTTAGCAGGCAGCTGATCTGCTTTTCATGCTTCTCTTTCATCCCTCTCATTTCTCTTCCCAGTTTTTCCTCCACCTCTCTAACTTGATTTTCAAAATTCTTTTTGAGCTCTTCCATGGCCTGAGCCCATTGGGTGGGCTGGGACACAGAAGCCTTGATTTCTGTGTCTTTGCCTGATGGTAAGCATTGTTCTTCCTCATTAGAAAGGCAGGGTGGAAATGTCTGTTCTCCAAGAAAGTAGCCATCAATAGTTTTATTTCTTTTTCCTTTTCTGGGCATTTTCCCCAGCCAGTGACTTGACCTCTGTATATTCTCCTCACACCCACCTCGCCTCCTGGTCCTCCCAGCCAGCGTTTAGGGACTGGGATTCAAATGCTGCTTCCCGCCTTAGGGCTTTTGGCGGGGGCAGGGCTGCTATTCAGTGTGAGAATTAAGTTCTGATGGTCAGGTTAGGGCAGGGCTGCCTCTCAGGCTCAGTTCCCTAAGGAGGTTTATGTACAGACCTTCCACAATGGATCCAGGCTCCTGCCTGCTTGGGGAGCCCCTGTCTGCAGCCACCTCTCAGCTTCTATCTCCCGGTGGGGCCCGAGCCCTGGGGGCCCCCCACTGCCCTCTCGACCTGCCAAAGAGACTCTCTCACCGACCCTCATCACCTGTGGGTGGAGGGGCTTGTGCCGCCACTGGAGATCCCGTCCCTGAAGCCTGCTTGGATCTGTACCTCTCGGAGCCGTGGCCGCTGCAGGTCTGGGCTGGGCTCCGCGTCTGCAGCGCGACGGAACTTTTGCGAGAGGTTTGCAGGTCCCTCTGTGGGTGGAGGGACCCGCATGGCCACTGGAGATCCCATCCCCGTAGCCCGCTCGGATCTTTTCCTCACGGTGTCGTGGCCGCTGCAGGGCTGCCCACTGCTCCCAGTCCCGGTGCCCAGTCCGCAGCGCGAAGGACCCCCCGCGAGAGGTTTGCAGGTCTCTCCAGAACAGAAATCTCCCTCGCTCCAATATTCCGTGGCCTCTGGGTGCAGAATTCACCGTGAGTTGGTCCCCTCTAGCTGTTCTGTGGGTTGTGGGTTTGGAGCTATGTGTATGTGCGTCTTTCTACTCTACCATCTTGGCTCTGCCCCTCTGATTATTGAATTTAGATGACTCTGGAGAAGAAGTTAAGTTGATGACCTGCCCAGCCCTCCTTCACTCAAAGCAAAGTCAAGTGCAAGTCAATGCCATCACTTCTGTGATGGCAGAGTCTTCTTCAGCCATGAAGGACAAACACAATGGGGACTTGCACCAGAGGGGTCTCAGAGGAGAAAAGATGTTTTATAGAGGTATAATCAATAGAATATGTCACCTGATTAGACATTGGGAATTGAGAGAGTAAGGATGGTAGCTAGGTTGAAAGCTTGAGAGAAGAGTGGTTCACTTAGTAATAGAAAAGCTAGGAAGAAAAAAGTAATTGGAGGGAAAGATAATGATTTATATTTGGACACATTCAGTTTAATATGGCTAAAGAACATCCGGTTTAAGGTGACCACGATGCAGCTGGTGGGAGACAAGTTAGAGTATGAAAAATTGATCTGGGCATTATCTGCACAGAGGTGATAATTGAATTATGGAAACTGAAGAGATCACCAAGCAAATAAGTATAGAAGAAGAAAAAAAAAGCAGGCCAAGACATGATCTTGGTGAGTAATCATTATTAATAGGTATGACTTAGATGAAAATTCAGCCAAGGAACCTGAGATAGGGTCATCTGACAGATAGGAGGAGAAACAGGAAAGAGAAGTGTCATAAAAACCTAGAAAGAAGAGTTTGGAGGAGAAGAAGCTGTCAATGGCCCCAGAGAGGTCAATAACTATAAGGAGGGGAAAATGTCTTTTAGATTTGGCAATTAAGAGATCACTTACAATGTTGGAAAGAATAATTTCAATTGAGTGATGAGGCCAGAAGCCACACTCCAGAGAGTTAAGAAGAGAGTGACAAGAAAGAAAGTGGGTGCATCAATTATGAAGAACCTTTTTCAAATGTTTTTAACAATACAGAGAGGATATATCTATATCTATACCTATCTATATTTATATCTATCTATCTAGACATATAGATATAGATATAGATAGAGAGATATAGATATAATATGATAGCCAGCAGGGATGAACTAATGAACTTATATCTTGTATATATTTTCTTTTTTATGTAGATGTGTATATATTATTTCTCCTGTTAGCTTGTGAGATCCATGAAAACAGGGACTATTTTTTCCTTCCTATGTATCTTTAATACTAAGCATAGTAACTGCCACCTAGAATTCATTTAATATTTATTGACTAAATATTATGGTCACAGAAAGAAGGGACAATTTATTATGACAAATAAAGGAAACTGTGTTGTGGGTAAATGAATGGTCATTTTTATAGATGACAGTGTAGAGTTAAATTTGTTCATTAAATGTCTAAGACCAAAAAGAGACAGTATAGCCAGTGAAGTGTTGATGGTATGGGAATGAATACAAGGATGGAAGGATTGACAATCATGATGAGAAAAATAGAGAATTTGGGGTTGTGAGGCAGAGGAAAATTTGAAGTGACAGCAGAAATAATAAGAGGATTTCATAGTCACAAACAAGGAAGTCAAATATATGTAGTTGATTGCAAGAACAAGGATGTAATAACATTGTGTGTAGCTGAAGAGAGGTTAAGGTAGGTCTTGAAAAATTAATAAGATAAAAATTAGAGCCCAAAGGAATATTTGAGATAATCAATGCATGCTCCTTCATTTTTTTAAATCAATGAAGACACCAGATACTAGAGAGGTTAAGTCACTTATCCATGGTCATCGAACTAATAAGTATTTGAAGCAGGGTTTAAATCCAGGTATTGCTCACTCAAAATTCAATGCTCAATCCAGTACATCATTGTGACTCTCAAAAAGCCCTTTTTAAATAAAATTGGCACATGACCAATTTCTGCTATGGTCCCTGCTTCCACATGTCTGCAACAGAGTGAATTTGAGGGAAATTATTGAAGATAATCTGTAGCTATTCCTTTACTGTGATCCCCTGAGCTACATGTTTAATTGGGGCAGCATAATAAGAGCTATGGGTAACTTCCATCAGGACAGAGTCTGAGAGGTGACTTCTCTCTTCTGAATAAAGGTGTGGAAGTATACCAAGGTGTCCCTGAGGAACTTCTATAACATTCTGCTTCCCAATAAAGGAAGAAAGATACAAAGCTGAAAATGTACTATATAATTGAAGACAGACAGAAAAACTCGCTGATTCCTTTTGAAGGATAAAGAAACCTGTGAAGAGAGAGAATATTTCATCAGAAGCTAAGGTCTATTGGGGATGAAGGCAAACATGCTGCTTTTTCCTGCCATAGGTTCTTCTCTGACCTCTTTCACTAACTCAAGAGTGTTTTAGGATATTTATGTATTTGTAACATGCCATATGCCAAGTCAGGGTCTCATATAAATGGCCACAGGTAAGAACACTTTTGAACTTAAGAATATAGATCATTACACTAAAAAACAAAAAGTTAAGGCCACTGGCAGAAAGGAAATATTTACTGAGATACCAGATGCCTGAGGATACATGAAATATTGCAGAGTGTATTGGAGGAAAGAACAATATAGAGTAAGGGGAATGAGAGTCAAATCCCAGCTCTACTACTTAATACTTCTGTGATCTGGGACAAATCATTTAACTTCCCTGAACTTCAGTTAAATTGTATGTGAAAAAAGGAGTGGGTTGGTCCTTACGATTCTCCTATCACAGAGAGAAAGGGCATTTGATTACAACAAATGAAGAGTGAAAGAATGATCAATGTTTATATTGAATTTTTCAGCTCAGTCAGGACATGGTTATTCCACAAGAGATAAAGACAGCATTAACATGTAAATCAAGGTAAAAAATTTTCCAGAAAACAGTCCTTGTTTTACTTGTAACAGAGGAGTTGGAGGCAGAGATCAATCTGAAACTGGAAAGTTTGAAGAAGTTTCAGAGTTTTTTTAATGAAAAAGAGTTTACTACTTCTAACATGAAAGCACTAGAAAAAGTAGGCATTTTTATAAGTGTAAAGAGTTAGTGAAATCATCTAAAAGAAACAAAGAAAGTGACAAAACATATTAATATCTATCCCTTAGACTAAGAGGAAGTACTTAAAAGGAAAGAGTAGCATACCACTTAATGTAATTTCCAGTATACCTGAAGATGTTTCAAAAAACAAGATAAAATTTCAGTCTGCAAAGATGAGTACCTAGTTGCCATCTGGGAGGTACCATGATGTTAAAATTGGGCTTATCAACTAACTTAAAAAGAAGAAAGGTAGTTATAACATTTGTGGCAGGATATTGAGGGATCGTTTCTTATATTCTCAAAACAAAGAGCTAAAATTCACTTAGCCCTTGCATGTTCGTGTTAAAACTACACACTATTTTTAAAAAATTCTATAAGATAAAAGGACAAAAACTACAAAACTCTCTTTTTAGCATATTTTTAAATGTCTGCTTTCCCTTACTTTCTACTCATCCTTTTCTTTCCTCAGACTATCTAAAATAAAAGGATTAAATTTTTTAGCTATAAATTTTAGATTTTCTAGCTATAAAGAATTGTCATATGCATAATTATTTGAGGATAAATTTGAAATGTCTCTTTATGCCAAGATTTAATAGGGAAGGAAGTTAAGAGACAGTTAGAAGAGTATTGAACTGGGAACAAAAGATTTTGCTAAGTCCAGGCTACATACTTCATATTTCTGTTTCCTTACTAGTAAATGGAGTAACTTCTCTATACCTCACTTTCATCCTCTATAAAATGAGGTGGCTAAATAAAATTAGCTACAAGATTTTTTCTTCTGGCTCTGTTATGTAATTTAGTTTTGTGATGATTAAAACACAATTGTATTGTCATGCTTTTATGACCAGAACATCATAGAATGTTACAAATGTATCTCTTGGTCAGAACTATTTGGATGGAAACTCAAAATCTATTACCCTTATAACCTGAGATTTAATATAAACAAGGCAAGATCAGTACTGACCATCTAACTGGTTAATTAAAACGGTTTATATTAAGGTGGAAAGAGCCCAAAATGCGGAATTAGAAGTAATAGGTTTGAATATTTTCTCTCCCATAGACTAACTTTACATAATTTGGCGTTAATCACTTGAACTCTTTGGATTGCTCTTTTGTCTTGAAATTTCAGAAAGTTAAATTTAATGATCCCTAAATAGTTTTCCAGCTCTATATTCAGTGATAATTTGAAAAATAAAATACTGCACCAATTAGTTTGTCACTCTGTAATGAAACTTCTATGTACTCATTAGATTATGTATATCCACTTTGTTCATATTTTGAAATGAGGAATATCCTCCAAGATAAAAATATTTTGAGAAAAACCTAGCAAGAAATAGTGATAAATATATGTAAGTAAATAACATGAACATTCCAATGTGATATTTAAACCCTAATCATAAGTAACAAATAATTGGGCCATTTCCATATTATTTTAAAATTTTTAATAGTATTTAATATTTCCCTGCTACATATCAAGGAAATTTTTAGCACTCATTTTTACAAGATTTTGGGATTCAGAATTTTCTATCTCCTCCCCTCCCCTCTCCTCCTCTGAAAGTGGTAGGCAGGTTGATACAAGTTACACATGAGCTAAAGCATAAAATATAATTCCATATTGGACACAGTTGCAAAAGAAGAAACAGATCAAAAGGAAAAAACAACATGAGAAAAAATAAAGCGGAAAAAATACAGGATATCGAGGATGACAGTGGATTATAGATAACTGAATAAAATTACTCCTCCATTATATAGTGCTGTTCCAGATACTATTACCTTAATAGAAAAGATCTGGAAATATGATGGGATTTGGTATGCAGTTACTGATTAAGCCAATGTTTTATTTACTATCCCAATAGGTTGGAAACAATGTGACCAATTTGTTTTCACTTGGCAAGACTGATAATATACTTTTAAATGCTTGTCACAAGGATATCTGCATAGCACCACTATAGTCATAGGATTGTGGCTGAACACTTGGATGAATTAGAGCTACCTGGTGTACAGCTTACCCACTACATAGGGGAAAACTGTAGAAGAAGTGAAGAAGAGTTTGACACTTTTAATTGAACATATGAAAAGCAAAAGATGGGAGATTAATCCTGCAAAGATTCAAGGACCAGCTCAAACTGCAACGTTTTTGGGTATACGATGGAATCAGAGGCTGTCAGAGATTCTTCTGAAAGCCCAACAAATGATTCAGGATTTTTCTATCCCCATCAATAAGAAAGAGGTCCAAAAGTTCATAGGATTATTTGGATATTGACAACATCTAGGACAAATTGTGAAAATCTTATATAAAATTACTAGAAAAAGTATGAATTTGATTGGGGAATTGAGCAGACCAAAGCTTTTGATGAAACTAAGGTGGCTATTCAATTGGCCCTAGATTTATGGCCTATGCAAAGTGCCCCAGTGGAATTAAAAGTGACTGTATAGGATGAGCATTCAAACTAGAGTTTATGGAAGAAACAACAAAGCCAAAATGTACCCTTAGGATTTTAGTCTAGGAAACTCCTTTCATCTAGAACTCAATACTTTTGAAAAGCAGCTGTTACCTGCATATTGAGTTTTGGTAGAGACTGAATAGGTGACTTTAGATCATGAGGTAATACTAAGACCTAGAATCCCAATTATGAACTGGGTAATGAGTACCCCAGCTTCTCACAGAATTGGAAATGCACAGTAAGCTAGCATAATTAAATGGAAATGGTATGTTCAAAATAGATTACAAACAGGCAAAAGTGGAGTTTCTGCTTTACATGAATCTATAGCAAACATCGATACTGAGGGAAATGGTACGCCCTCTGAACCAAAGCAACAGTTGTTACAGTCTTTGGAAAAATGTAATGAGGGATATGATGCATTAACTGAAAAAAAACAAAAAAGACATGCATGATTTATTGATGAGACAGCAAAATATTTGGTCACAAAAGACACTGGAAAGGGATAGTCTATAACTCATGTACCAGGATGACTTTGGAAAGTATTGGGGTAGGTGGAAGTAGTCAATATGCTGAACTTATAGCAGTACACCAAGCTATCAAATCAGAACAAGGAGGACAGTGTCATATATTTCACAGATTCATGGGTGGTAACTAATGGATTAGCTACATGGATGCTTATGTGGAAAAAACAAAATTGAGAAATTCATGGCAAACAAGTGTGGGGCAAAGAATTATGGGAAGATATATGGGATATGTCTTAAGTTACTAAGTTGTCAGTTTTTCATGTAGATACTTACATAGCCCTTATGGTGCCAGAATGTGAGTACAATGCACATACTGATAGACTAGCAAAGAATAATACTCAACATATTGTCCCTACTCTGACAACAACTAATGATCTGGGAGTAGCAAAATGCGTCCATCAAATGGCCAGCCATTTAGGGGGTCTAGGTCACACACCAGGGGGTACAAGACCAAGGCATTACTATCTCTCATTCATTGTTAAAACAAGTAACCGAAGAATATTATATATGTCAGTTGGAAAAGGAATGAACTGTTCCTCAGGTAGTAACTGAAGAGAAGCAGAAAAAGTACCACCTGAGATTTGGCAAATAGATTATATTGGACCCCTACCTCAAGATAAAGGATGCAAATTTATATGTACATGAGTTGACACCTATTCAAGTATAATAATGACTCGTCCCTCTAAGAATACAACCCAGAAAAATGCTGGTAAAACTTTAGATATCATAAGTCTATATTATGGTACCCAAATGCAGATTCAAGGTGACAATGTATCACATTGCAAAGTTAATAAAGAGAAATCGTGTTTAAACAACATAGAATGAATATATTTCATATTATCCACCAGCATCTGGATTAATTGAAAGAATGAATGGATTTTTGAAAGAACAGTTAAGGAAGTTAAATTCTTTTTTTTTTTTTTTTTTTTCCCTGACAGCCCTTTGCTTACTAATAGCGTGACCTTGGGCAAGCCACTCAGCTTCTTCCTTGAGCCTCAGTTTGCTTATCTATAAAATGATAGGTGGTGGTCTCTGAGATCCCTTCCAGTTTTTGAATTCCTATTAGCCTATGGGAGCATGTGTCATAGAGACTATCAAGATTGTCTCTGTGCCTGTGGTGTCAGAAGTCAGAGCAGGGGGTATGTTTGGGGAAATCATCTGGGATTGTTTATTTTGCATACTGTAGGGCATCCCTATTCTACCTACACTTACAGTGTACAGTGGTTTTTTTTTTTTTTTATTTAGCTTTTAACATTCATTTTCACAAAATTTTGGGTTACAAATTTTCTCCCCTTTTCTCCCCTCCCCCGCCAAACGCCAAGCATTCTAATTGCCCCTATGACAAATCTGCTCTCTCTTCTATCATCCCTCTCTGCCCTTGTCTCTGTCTTCTCTTTTGTCCCGTAGGGCCAGATAGCTTTCTATACCCCTTTACCTGTATTTCTTATTTCCTAGTGGTAAGAACATTACAGTTGATCCTAAAACTTTGAGTTCCAACTTCTTTAGCTCCCTCCCTCTCCACCCCTTCCCTTTGGAAGGCAAGCAATTCAATATAGGCCAAATCTGTGTAGTTTTGCAAATGACTTCCATAATAGTTGTGTTGTATAGGACTAACTATATTTCCCTCCATCCTATCCTGTCCCCCATTACTTCTATTCTCTTTTGATCCTATCCCTCCCCATGAGTGTTGACCTCAAATTGCACTCTCCTCCCCATGCCCTCGCTTCTATCATCCCCCCCCACTCTGCTTATCCCCTTATCCTCCACTTTCCTGTATTGTAAGATAGGTTTTCATACAAAAATGAGTAGGCATTTTATTCTTTCCTTTAGTGGAATGTGATGAGAGTAGACTTCATGTTTTTCTCTCACCTCCCCTCTTTATCCCTCCACTAATGAGTCTTTTGCTTGCCTCTTTTGTGAGAGATAATTTGCCCCATTCAATTCTCCCTTTCTCCTCCCAATATCTTTCTCTATCACTGCTTGATTTCATTTTTTTTAAGATATGATCCCATCCTCTTCAATTCACTCTGTGCACTCTGTCTCTATGTGTGTGTGCGTGTGTGCATGTGTGTGTGTGTAATCCCACCCAGTACCCAGATACTGAAATGTTTCAAGAGTTACAAATATTGTCTTTCCATGTAGGAATGTAAACAGTTCAACTTTAGTAAGTCCCTTATGACTTCTCTTTGCTGTTCACCTTTTCATGGTTCTCTTCATTCTTGTGTTTGGAAGTCAAATTTTATTTTCAGCTCTGGTCTTTTCATCAAGAATGCTTGAAAATCCTCTATTTCATTGAAAGACCAATTTTTCCCCTGAAGTATTATACTCAGTTTTGCTGGGTAGGTGATTCTTGGTTTTAGTCCTAGTTCCTTTGACTTCTGGAATATCATATTCCATGCCCTTCGATCCCTTAATGTAGAAGCTGCTAGATCTTGTGTTATCCTGATTGTATTTCCACAATACTTGAATTGTTTCTTTCTAGCTGCTTGCAATATTTTCTCTTTCACCTGGGAGTTCTGGAATTTGGCCACAATGTTCCTAGGAGTTTCTCTTTTTGGATCTCTTTCATGCGGTGTTCTGTGGATTCCTTGAATATTTATTTTGCCCTCTGGTTCTAGAATCTCAGGGCAGTTTTCCTTGATAATTTCATGAAAGATGATGTCTAGGCTCTTCTTTTGATCATGGCTTTCAGGTAGTCCCATAATTTTTAAATTGTCTCTCCTGGATCTATTTTCCAGGTCAGTTGTTTTTCCAATGAGATATTTCACATTATCTTCCATTTTTCTATTCTTCTCTCTTTGTTCTGTGATTTCTTGGCTTCTCATAAAGTCATTAGCCTCCATCTGTGCCATTCTAATTTTGAAAGAACTATTTTCTTCAGTGAGCTTTTGAATCTCCTTTTCCATTTGGCTAATTCTGCTTTTGAAAGCATTCTTCTCCTCATTGGCTTTTTGAACCTCTTTTGCCAATTGAGTTAGGCTAGTTTTCAAGGTGTTATTTTCTTCAACATTTTTTTGGGTCTCCTTTAGCAGGGAGCTGATTTGCTGTTCATGCTTTGACTTTGTCTCTCATTTCTCTTCTCAGCTTTTCCTCCACCTCTCTAACTTGATTTTCAAAATTCTTTTTGAGCTCTTCCATGGCCTGAGCCCATTGAGTGGGCTGAGACACAGAAGCCTTGATTTCTGTGTCTTTGCCTGATGGTAAGCATTGTTCTTCCTCATCAGAAAGAAAGGGAGGAAATGCCTGTTCACCAAGAAAGTAACCTTCTATAGTCTTATTTCTTTTCCCTTTTCTGGGCATTTTCCCAGCCAGTGACTTGACCTCTGAATATTTTCCTCACACCCACCTCACCTCCTGATCCTCCCAGCCAGTGTTTGGGGTCTGAGATTCAAATGTTGCTTCCAGCCTCAGGGCTTTTGGCGGGGGCAGGGCTGCTATTCAGTGTGAGATTAAATTCAGATGCTCAGGTGAGGGCAGGGCTGCCTCTCAGGCTCAGTTCCCTCAGGGAGTTTATGCACAGACCTTCAACAATTCATCCAGGCTCCTGCCTGCTTGGGGAGCCCTGGTCTGCCGCTGCCCCTCAGCTTCTGTCTCCTGAGGGGGCCCGAGCCATGGGGGCACCCCACTCCCTCCTCGACCCGGCAAAGGGACTCTCTCGCCGACCCCCGTCACCTGTGGGTGGAGGTACTTGTGCGGCCCCTGGAGATCCCGTCCCTGAAGCCCGCTCGGATCTGTTCCTCTCAGTGCTGCGGCCACGGCAGGGCTGTACTCAGCTCCCAGTCCCGGCGCCCAGTCCTCAGCACGAAGGACCTTTTACGAGAGGTTTGCAGGTCTCTCCGGAACAGAAATCTCCCTCGCTCCAATGTTCTGTGGCCTCTGGGTGCAGAATTCGCCGTGAGTTACTTCTTTGTAGTTGTTGTATGGGTTGTGGGTTTGGAGCTATGTGTATGTGCGTCTTTCTACTACGCCATCTTGGCTCCGCCCCAGGAAGTTAAATTCTAATAATTCTCATCAACACTGGAAAGATAAATCTGCTCATTGCTTTAATAATTTGAATAACACACCATTGGGAGAAAGTACACCTCTAGCCAGAATGATCACCCCAAATCTGCAAATTAGAAAACAACAAACACATAGAATCACAAATGTTGAGTATGGGACTGTGAGGTCAGTTGTTCCAGCACCATATCCAAGAACAACTGGTTTGGCAGGATATGTTCTACATTGTTTAGAGGACTTTTGGTTGAATAGGAAAGAAATAAGCACAATCTCACTTGGAAAATATGAGAATCCTTAAGAATCATTTTGGACAGATATTAGTTAAATCAGGATGAGCAGCTTGAGAAATACACATATTGTCTTGAGTGATAGATTCTAATTATCAAGAAGAAATTATTGTGACATTCCAAAATTTAGGTGATGAACTCATACAATTTTGTAAAAATGAGAGAATAGTTCAAGTGATTATTATTCCTTGTGCAACAAGGCTACTTGTGAAAACTGACCATCTTTCTGAAATAGCTAGCAAAGGAACTGAAGGATTAGGTTCTACTAACAGAATAAAATTAAGAACTAATGCATAGGTAAAATGGAAGAGAGACAACATTCCAAAGGCTGCAGAAATTATAGCAAATGGGAAAGATAACACTGTAACTGTTGCTTGTTGAGGAGAGAAAAATTACCCAATTGTACCCTTAACTCATATATTCTACCATGACTAAGGCTATGATAATGTGTTCATGGACTCCAGAAACACAGCTGATCCTCTATATACACTGCTTCTGGTTATGGTTTCCTTGTTTCTTTTTGGCTTTTTTCTGTTAAACATGTTTCCTAGACTTATTTACTATAGGCTTAGTACCCTCCACCTGTGGATGCCTAATCACTTACGTCAGATGTCACCCCTATCCATGGTTATGTTGTGTCATCCCTGGACCTGAAGTTGACCAAACTCCAGATGCCAGCTAAAGAACTGATCTCTTAAATGGGAACTGTTGGGGCAGGGACAGCTCTACATCCAATCTCAGCAGAAAGTAGCTATGGAAAAAGAGAACTTTACCCTTTACCCCAAGATTTTGGACCCCATTTGTTTGAAGGGAGAATGATGGGATGCTCGTGCTCAAACCTGACACTAAGATACTGATTTATGTGCTCATTTTGTGTGATCCCTGTTATATTGTAAAGTTCTGTTGATGCCAAATTGCCCCACTGACCTATGTAATGAGTATGAAAGATCTTGGGGCTGAGTGTAATGGTAATTTGAATTGGAAAATCGTTCCTATTCATTAATAGGCTCATTAAATTACCTGGAAGCCTAAGTCACATATGTTGGGAGGAGCTTGCTGAACAGGTAGAACAGGAAAGGGGAAGCTGAACCAGGAGGAAGTGAGTAGAGGTAGAGGGGGGAGGAAACAAGCAGGTGTGTGTGCAAGGCTCAGGCTTGTGAATGTTTGCTTGTGAGAAAGCCCTTGCAGAGTGGGGAAGGCTTGGAATGGCATTGCTCCCTGTAGCAATCTTGTTTATTAACAGGATTTTGCTTTCTGGTTCTGGTATTTGGCTTTCTGGTGTCTAAATAATTGCTTTTCTTCTGCCTTCTATATGGAGAGTCTTTTATATTCTGTCATTGAGAACTAGGCTAGCCTATTCATAGTCACCACCAGCGCTGTGAATATTGTCTTAGCGATACAAACCCTATTAGTCATGTTGCTGTATCAAAGGAATGCAGAGTTTGGTTGTGCTTTTCGCATAGTTATAAATTGTTCTCCAGAAAGGTCAAGATAAGTTCATAACTCCACTAACAGATTACCAGCATACCAATTTTCCCAAATCCTCTCCAACATTTATCATTTTCCTTTTCTGTCATATTAGCCAATCTGATATGTGTGAGGTGGTTCCTCAGAGTTTTTTTAACTGGAATTTCTCTAATCAAAAGTGATTTAGAGCATTTTTTCAAGATTATAGATAGCATTAATTTCTTCCTCTTAAAACTGCCTGTTCATATCCTTTGACCATTTACAAATTGGGGAATGCCTTATATTCTTATAAATTTGACTCAATTCTCCAAATATTTGAGAAATGATGCCTTTACCAGAGACAATTGCTATAAAGATTGCTCCCCAACTTCCTGCTTTCCTTCTAATCTTGCTCACATAAGTTTTGCTTGCATAAAAACTTTTTAATTGAATATAATCAAAATAATTGTTTTTTCATTTTGTAATTTTCTCTTATCTCTTATTTGGTCATGAATTGTTCCCTTCCCCATAGATCTGACAGGGAGACTATTCATTGTTCCTCTAATTTGCATATGGTGTCATCGTTTATGCCTAAATCATGAACCCATTTTGATGTTATCTTAATATACAGTATGAAATGTAAATCTGTATAGTTTGGATTCTATTGCTGTTTAATTTTTGCAGTAGTTTTTGGCAAATAGTGAGTTATTATCACAAAAGTTAGGCTCTTTGTGTTTATCAAATACTAGGTTATATGGTCATAACTACTGTGCCTTGTATATCAGATCTATTCCACTGATCCACCACTCTATCATTTAGCTAGTGCCAAATCATTTTGATGATTACTGCTTTATAATACAGTTGGAGAGCTGGTATTGATAGGCCACTTTCCTAAGCATTTTCTTCATTAATTCCCTTAATAGTCTATTGTTCTTCCAGGTGAATTTTGTTTTTCTTTTTTCTAGCTCTATAAAACAATATTTTGGTTGCTTTGTTAGTATGGTACTGAATAAGTGAATTATTTTACATAGAATTGTTGTTTTTATTATTTGGCTCAGCCTACCAATGAGCAATTGATTCTTTTCCAATTGCTTGGCTCTGACTTTATTCCTTTTTAATTATTTATTTATTTTTGGTTTTCAACATTCATTTCCTTTTTTTTTTTTATTAATTTATTTAACTTTTAACATTCATTTTCACAAAATTTTGGGTTCTACATTTTCTCCCCTTTTGTCCCCTCCCCCTGCCCCAAAACACCAAGCGTTCTAATTGCCCCTGTCTGCCAATCTGCCCTCCCTCCCTCCCCACCCCTTCCCTTTGGAAGGCAAGCAATTCAATATAGGCCAGATCTGTGTAGTTTTGCAAATGACTTCCATAATAGTAGTGTTGTGTAAGAACTAATTTTATTTCCCTCCATTCTATCCTGTCCCCCATTACTCCTGTTCTGTCTTTTGATCCTGACCCTCCCCATGAGTGTTGACCTCAAATTGCTCCCTCCTCCCCATGCCCTCCCTTCCATCATTCCCCCCCACCCTGCTTATCCCCTTATCCCCCACTTTCCTGTATTGTAAGATAGGTTTTCATACCAAAATGACTGTGCATTTTATTCCTTCCATTAGTGGAATGTGATGAGAGTAAACTTCATGTTTTTCTCTCACCTCCTCTCTTTTTCCCTTCACTAAAAAGTCTTTTGTTTGCCTCTTTTATGAGAGATAATTTGCCCCATTCCATTTCTCCCTTTCTCCTCCCAATATATTTCTCTCTCACTGCTTGATTTCATTTTTTTTAAAGATATGATCCCCTCCTCTTCAGTTCACTCTGTGCACTCTGTCTCTATGTGCGTGTGTGTGTGTGTGTGTGCATGTGTGTGTGTGTGTGTTATCCCACCCTGTACCCAGATTCAGCATTTAACTCTTTAGAATTTCCTATATGGATAACAATATGTAGGATCCTGTTTCACTAAATACATGATAGAAATGAATGCCTTTCTCTGTGTAAAATATGTCTTCCAAGAAATGCATGGTATAAGGAATTAATAGGGATACTGTTTTCCAGTTCATTTTGTGTTTGACTTGCTCTTCATAGTGCTATATTTGATAGTCAATAAGATTTTTTTTTTAAGTAAGAAAAGTGTTGTTTTTTAAATGAACAGTACATTAAGTAGATTTCAGGAGTCAAAACTTTTAGGAATTCAAAAAATTAATGAATGGTATTAGGTACTAATTTGAAACCTAGGTGAAGCATCTTATTTAACTTCTCATTTTTTGAATTATTTCTTTTCAGTGTTCTACAATCATTTCCATGTATCTTAGATTTTTCCTCTCCTTCCCCTTCTTTCTGCCTACCTTGCCACTCTCTCCCTGAGACAGCAAACAATTTTATGTAGGTTCTACATATACATTCCTACGAAATACATTTTCTCCTTAGTTATGTTGCATAGAAGAATTAAAATGAAAGGGAGAAATCATAAAACAAACCAAAACATAATACAAAAGAAAATTATCTACTTCATTCTCTGATTGAATTTCATACTTCTTTCCTTGGATGTGGAAGACATTTTGCTTTAAGAGACCATTGGGAATTATTTAAGTCCTTGAATTGCAATGATATACTAAGTCTATCAGAAAAATTTCTCACACACTGTTGTTGTTGCTATGTACAGAGTTCTCCTGGTTCTGCTTCTTTCACTCAGCATCAGCCCAATTCATGGACATCCTCTTGATTTGCAGTTTTAGGCCACCACATAGAGAGCTGCTATAAATAATTTTGTACATGTGGGAACCTTTTCCATGTTTATGATCTCTTGGGGATACAGTCCTAGAAGCAGTATTGTTGGGTCAAAGTGTATGCACATTTCTGTAGCTCTTTGGGCATTGTTTCAAACTGCTCTCCAGAACGGTTGGATCATGTCACAGTTCCACCACCAATGAAATAGTGTCCAACTCTCCCACATCTTCTGCAACATTCATCATCTTCCTGCTTTGTCATGTTAGCCAATCTGATAGGTGTGATGTAGTATCTCAGAGTTGTTTTGATTTGCATCTCTCTAATCAAAAGTGATTTTAGAACATTTTTCCATATGACTAGAGATAGCTTTAATTTCTTCCTCTGAAAAGTGTCTGTTCATATCCTTTAACCATTTACCAGCTGGGGAATGACTTGTATTTTTGTACATTTGACTCAGTTCTCTATACATTCTAGAAATGAGGCCTTTCTCACAGACACTAGCTACAAAAATTCTTTTCCAGTTTTCTGCTTCCCTACTAATCTTGCTTGCATTGGGTTTGGTTGTACAAAAACTTTTCAGTTTAATGTAATCAAAATTATCCATCTTGAACTTCATAATGCTTTGTATCTCTTCTTTAGTCAGAAATTATTCTCTTCTCCATAAATCTGATAAATACACTATTTCTTATTCCACCAATTTGTCCACAGTATCCATCTTTATACCTAGATCATGTACAAATTTGGACTTTATTCTTGTGTATTGTGTCAGGCTTTGGTCTATGCCTAGTTTCTGCCACACTGTTCTCCAGTTTTCTCAGCAATTTCTGTCGAACAATGAATTCTTATCCCAGAAGATGGGGTGCTTGGGTTTATCAAACAGTAGATTGCTATATTCATTGCCTACTGTGTCTTCAGTACCTAGCTTATTCCACTTTTCTACACTTCTGTTTCTTAGCCAATGCCCAGTGGTTTTGATAATTGCTGCTTTATAATACAATTTGAGATCTGGGAGGGCTAGGTCACCTTCCCTAACATTTCTTTTCATTAGTTCCCTTGATATTCTAGACCTTTTGTTCTTCTAGATGGATTTTTACATTTTTTTCTAGCTCTAGAAAATAATTAACTGGTCATTGGTATGGCACTGAATGAGTAAATTAGTTTAGGTAGGATTGTCATTTTTATTGTATTGGCTTAGTGTACCCATGCTACTGATGATTTTCCACTTACCTAGATCTGAGTTTATTTGTGCAAAAAGTGTCTTGTAATTGTGGTCATATAGTTTTTGGTTTGTTTTGGCAGGTAAAGTCCTAAATATTTTATATTATCTAACCCAGGTTTAATTAGAATTTCTCTAAATCTTGCTGTTGGGCTTTGTTATTAACATATAGAAATGCAGAAGATTTGTGTAGGTTTATTTTGTAACCTGCAACTTTGTCAGAGTTGTTTATTATTTCAAGTAGTTTTTTACTTGAATCTCTGGGATTCTCTAAGTATATCATCATATCATCTGCAAAGAGTGATAATTTAGTTTCTTCTTTGCCAATTCCAATTCTTTCAGTTTCTTTATCTTGTCTAATCGCTACAGCTAACATTTCTAGTACCATATTGAGTAACAGTGGTGATAATGGGCATCCTTGTTTCATCCCTGATCTTACTGGAAATGCATCTAGCTTATCTCAGTTGCATATAATGCTTGTTGAAGGTTTTAGGTAGATACTGCTCATTCTTTTATGGAAAGTTCTCTTTATTCCTATGCTCTCTAGTGTTTTCTATAGGAATAGGTGATATATTTGTTCAAAAGGATTTTCTGCATCTATTGAGATAATCATGTGGTTTCTGTTAGTTTTATTGTTGATATGGTTATAATGCTATTAGTTTTCCTAATACTGAACCAGCCCTGCATTTCTGGTATGAATCCTATCTGATTATAATTTATTATTCTCATGATAAGTTGTTGTATTCTTTATGCTAAAATCTTATTTGAAATTTTTGCATCTATATTTATTAGAGAAATTGGTCTACAATTTTTTTTCTCTGTTTTGGCTCTTCCTACTTTAGGTATCCAAACCACATTTGTATCTTAAAAAGAATTTGGGAGGACTGCTTCTTCCCAAATTTTCCCAAATAGTCTATGTAGAATTGAAATTAACTGTTCTTTAAATGTTTGAAAGAATTCACTTGTAAATCCCTCCAGCCCTGAATATTTTTTTCTAGGGTGTTCATTGATGGACTGTTCAATTTCTATTTCTGAGATAGGGCTATTTAAGTATTCAACTTCCTCTTCTGTTAACCTGGGAAATTTATATTTTTTGAAAGAATCACCCATCTCATTTAGATTGTTGAATTTATGGGCATGAAGTTGGTTAAAGTAATTTCTATTTATTGTTTTAATTTGCTGCTCATTGGAGGTGATTTTGCCCCTTTTCATTTTTGATATTGGTAATTTGGTTTTCCTCTTTTTTTTAAATCAAATTGACCAAATGTTTATCAATTTTATTGTTTTTTTCACAAGACCAACTCTTAGTTTTATTTATTAGTTCAATAGTTTTCTTAATTTCAACTTTATTAATCTCTCCTTTGGTTTTCAGTATTTCTAATGTGGTATTTACTTGGGGATTTTCAATTTGCTCTTTTTGAGTTTGTTCAGCTGCATGCTCAATTTATTGATCTCCTCTTTCTCTATTTTATTCATGTAGACATTCAAAGATATAAAGCTTCCTCTAGGAACTACTTTTGCAGTATCCCATCAGATTTGGTAGGTTCTCTCATTGTTGTCATTCTCCTGAATGAAGTTGTTGATTGTTTCTATGATTTGTTGTTTAACCCACTCCTTCTTTAGGATTAGATTATTTAGTTTCCAATTAATTTTTTGTCTATCTTTCCATGGCTTTTCATTACATACTATTTTTATTGCATAATGATCTTAGAAGGATGCATTAACTATCTCTGCCTTTCTGCAGGGGATTTTGAGGGTTTTATGCCCTAGTACATGATCAGTTTGTGTACACATGCCATGTACTGCTGAGAAGAAGGTATATTCCTTTCTACACCCATTCAATTTTTTTCCAGAGATCTATTATGTCTACCTTATCCAGAGTTTTCTTCATCTTCTTAATTATTTCTCGTTTATTTTGAGGTTAAATTTATCAAGTTCAGAGAGGGGGAGTTTGAGGTCCCCTACTAGTACAGTTTTGCTGTCTATATCTTTCTGTAACTCCCCTAACTTCTCCTCTAAGAATTTGAATGCTATACCACTTGGAGCATACATGTTTAGTAATGGTATTGCCTTGTTGTCTATGATGCCTTTTAGCAGGATATTGTTTCCTTCTTTATCTCTTTTCATTAGATCTATTTATGCTTTTGCTTTGTCTGAGATTAGCATTGTGACCTCTCCTTTGCTTATATCAGATGAAGCACAATATATTCTCCTCCAACCTTATACCCTGTGTGTATCCACCTGTTTCAAATGTGTTTCTTGTAAATAACACATTTTTGGATTATGGTTTTTAATCCATTGTGCTATCCTTCTCTATTTTATGGTGGAGTTCATCCCATTCACATTCACAGTTATGATTGCTATCTATGTCTTTCACTCCATCCTCTTTCCTACCTTTAGTGCTTTTATTTCTCCTTTCTCCCTTCTCCTCCACAATAAAGTTTTAATTTTTGACTACCATCTCCTGTAGTCTTCCCTTCCTTCTTTCAGCCTCCTCCCATTTACTCCCATTTACCCTTACTACTTCTTCCCTCCCTTTTAGCCTCCCCTCTCTTTTCTTTCTCCCTTCCCCTCCTGCTACCTATAGATCTAGTTAGATTTATATATTTAATTAAGCTTGTTGTTCCCTCTTCAAACCAAATCAGTTGAGAGTAACTCTCAAACAATGTTCATCTCCCTCCCCTCTTTCCTTCTACTGTAATATAATTTTGTGCCTCATCCTGTGATGTAATTTACCATTTTCTACATCCTCCTTTTCACATCTCCTGTCACAATCCCTTCACAACATTAAATCAAAATTTTATCCCCACATCATTTACTTCATTTGCTATCATTTACTCCCTGTATCAATGTATATCCCTTTTATATTTCATAATAAATATACAATTTTCAAGATTAAGTATCATCTTCCCTCATAGGGATATAAGCAGTTTTCCCATGAGTAGAAAGTTTTTTCTTTTCCCATGTCTACCTTTTTATACCTCTCTTGAGACTTGTGTTTCAAGACCAAATTTTCTATTGAGTTCTGGCCTTTTTTTTCGGTAAGGTCTGGAAATCCCTTATTTCATTGGATGTCCATCTCCTTGCCTGAAATATTATGCTCAATTTTTCTGGGTAATTGATCCTTGGTTCCAGTCCCAGCTCCTTTGCCTCATGGAATATGATATTCCAGTTCCTTCAGTCTTTTAATGTAGAAACTGCAAGGTCATGTGTGATCCTGACTGTAGCTCCTCAATATTTGAATGGTTTCTTTCTGGCTACCTGTAGTATTTTGTCCTTCACTTGATAGTTCACTTGATAGTGACTTACAGATATTTAATTGATGTCCTGGTAGTCTCAGTAGCAGCCACTGTAGATTCCTTGGGCTCCACAGCTCTCACTTGCTCGGTTGCTCTGTACTCCTATCTTGGGCTCTCTTATTTAACTTTTGAAAAAATTAAAGTAGTTAGTTTTAAAAATTCTAATTTAACTAGAATAATACCAGAGAGATTTCACTTACCAGGTCCTTTTGATCAATTAATACCCAAATTGTCCACAATTACTGATCATCTTGATGGTCTTCAAGAGAGCAAACAATAAACTTGCATCAGTTTTCAGTATTGGTATCTTTTAATCTGACATTTTTTTCCTTGTTCAAAGGAATTTTCTTATTAAAAATTAAAATTAATTCTTTTCTTCTCTTTTTGTTGTGTTTTGTTTTGTTTAAGAAATGAAAAACAAATGTTTATTTTTTTAAAAAATGTTTAAAAATGAAAAAGAAATCAGTAAATAACCTTTTTACTATGATATCTTATTCACAGAAGATTATTCTTGTTTTTTTTTTTTTTTAAATCTTAGTTTCTTGGAACATCAGATTCCAACAAATTAATAGGAAGATTTCACACTTAACATTATTGAATTACTTTTGTCATAATAGCCATTTATTTTATTTTATTTTTACAAAAATCATAGTTCTTTTATCTCCTCGACACTTGTTCATTATTTTCCCCTCTGATTACCTGCCATTATTTCTTCTTTCATAAATAACTTAACTGCTGCGAAAATCAATAACAGATCACTTCCAGTTATATATTTCCTTGGCCTTTTAAAATAATTTTTCATTTTTTACAAATCATTCATCACCTATCATTTTAGTTTTACCACATTTTCATTGAGTCTATAGTACAACTTTAAATAGACTACATTCAAATATTCTTACGGTCACAGAGACAGGCTGACTGATATTTACTAAAAAAAGATTTTTTAAAATCTTTTTAAATTTTTACTTTAATCTTTTTCAATTGATGGAATAAAAAAAGCATTTCAATAACAGTACAATAAAAAGATGATTGCACATAAAACTGCAGATCTTCTATGCACATCTTGTGATATATTTCAAATAAAATAATACTACCATGTGAATTTCTTTTTTCCCACCTTCAACCCTAGAGATGGTTACCATTAGACATAACCAGGTATATACATGTAAAATTATTGTATAAATACTTTCATTTACCTGTTCTTCCTTTGGATGCAGATAACATCTTTCTTCATATGTTCTTTCTAGTTAATTTTGGTATTTATAATAGTGAAAACAATTTATTTGCTCAAAGTTTTTCTTAAAATTAATTTAATCTTGTAACATATATCTTTCCAAATAAATGTGATATATTGATTTCTAAAACACAATAAAAAAGTTGAAAATCATTGCTTGCAAATGTTAGAGAATTCAAGAAGTCCTTATTCCTTCACCCAGTGTCATTGGATATAGAGAAGCTCTAAATGTAAAGAAAACTAATAGAGGATTTTTTTAATAGAAGAAAATATTCTACTTCATACTTTGAAAAATATGTAATTAAAATAATTTAAATAATCATACATTTAATTAAATTCAATTCACAAAGTTATTTATTGGTCACTTAACTACTCAATTTTATAAGCTGTTGATATATATTAGACCTCAGAATACTTGTTGAATCCCATAGTCTAAAAAATATAATATAATATGTCCATTTTATTCCCCATTCAATAAATTGTAGGGCTACTACATAGTGTGGTGGGTAGAGTGCCAGGCCTGGAGTTAGGGAAGCCTGAGTTCAAATCTGGCCCTGGGCAAGTCATTGACCCTGTTTGCCTCAGTTTCATCATCTGTAAATTGAAATGGGCAAGCAAATAGCAAACCACTCTAGTATCTTTGCCACGAGTACTCCAAATGGAGTCACAGAATGAAACACAGCTAAAAATGACTCAACAACAGCCACAACTCAATAAGCTATGACTCCCTATTCCCTCTAAAATAAAATATTAATTCTCCTATTTGTCATTCAGAGTCACTTAGAATCTATCCTTAGGTTCAACCCTTTCATATGCATCACCCTAGTTCCTATACTTTATTTTGCAACTCAACTATATTTCTCAGTGTTTCTCACACATTGTACCCTATCTCCTCTCTCTTTGCTTTTATACTGCCTGTCTGCCATACCTACAATTCACACTATCCTCATTTATGATTCATAAAATCACTTGCTTATTTGAAGATGCAGTTTAGCTACAGCCTCTTAAAGAGTTGTTCCTAATTCTTCATCTAACATATATACCAATTGTGTTCCTATGCTTCAAAAAAATTGAAAAAAAAAGAATCCAAAAAGCAGAATTTAATTAAGTTCAATAACAATATTGTTGAGCTTCTCCTACTCCTACTTTGGACCAATGAGATTGGAAGGGTGGAGAAAATGAGAAAGAGACCGACAGAGAGAGACAGAGAGACAGAGATGGAGAGAGACAGACTTGTTACAGAGGAATCCAGTGAAAATAATTGAGTATATAAATCTAATATTTGATTATTTTGCTACATTCATGTTATAATGGTTTTCAATATTTCTTCTTGTCATGTTCAGGGATAAACCACAGATATTTTCTCTCAGAGGAGGAATTTCAATAACAGAGAAATTCTGATATCATTGAATAGTCAATAGTTAAAATGAACCAACAATTGCTTTGTAAGTTACTTTTGACAAAGATATAGAGAAATAGATTTTTTTTTTCTGGAGCATTCAATTTTACCAAGTCATGAATAAGAAAATGCTTTTTGTAAATTTTCTTTATGAGAGTTCTGAGAGAATGGAGGATGTAATAAACAAAAACATGGGAGATTCCCTAGTGGTATTGTAACTTGTAAAATACTACTATATAATAATATATATTTTATTCCATTTCTTGGACAAAGTAAGTTCCTCCTATTTTTTTCTTTAAAAATTCTTTAGCAATTATTTGGTTGTAAAATTGTGAACAATAGTGAGAACATAATGTTTACTTCCCTCTTATATTTCTTAAAGATAGTGGCTAAGCTGTTGGGGAATTTATTTCCAAAGTAGTTAGCAAAAGAATACATACATACATACATACATATATATATATATATATATATATACATATACATATATATATGTATATATATACACACACACACATACATACATACATACATACATATATATGTAATGACTATCATTTATTAATGATACTAATACATTCAAAATTGCAGGATCAATAGAAACATAAGATGGTAAAAGACCAGTAAACTGTAAAAGCATGAGTTATTATTTGGGGAACAGTCACTACATGTTTGTTGCTTAGAAAAAAAAACTTCCTTAAGACAATGCTTAATTCTGGGATGTAGTTAACCTTGAAGTGACTGGAATTACATACCATAGGAAAAAATAAAGAGGAAAAAAATGCATCATATTTAAAGCAATCTTTCATTGTATATAGTAACTTAGTAGGGTGCAAAGTTGGACTGAAAGTTATTTTCAGGCTATCTACATATGAGTAAGGCTTCATAATGGATTAATGATATGCATGCTGAAGTTTGTATTTACTAAAATGTACTTTGATGAATAAGTTGTTTTTATGCAAAAAAGAAAGTGGCAGTTTTGCTTATCTATGAAAAAGCACAATAAAATATAATGACCTATTCACTTTTCAAGAAAAATAGTTATTTATATACAGAAGTATTATTTTCTGAAATGAATCCATGTGCATGGTATAAATTCTGATTATATTTCAATAATGCAGCTGTGTCGTATTTGTTTCAATAGTTCAGATGAACTGAGGAAGATGTAGTTTATTATGGTGAGGACATTGTTTTAGACGTGAAGTGTTAACATATGGGAAAATGAAAAAAGAGGATTCATTGAAAAGAAGTTTAGTTTTCTTCCCTCTTTATAGAGTAGAAATTAGAAAAAAAATTTACTGAACTAAGGAGGAAAATATTAGGGTTTTATAGAGTGTTCAGTATAACATATTCATGCTTTCTGAAGAATAGTAAAAAATCAGTATATTTTTATTTAATAAACTTTTTAAGCCTCTTCTAAAAAAGTATTATTTTTTTTTCTCACTACATTTCAGAGACTCAACAGTTGTGAGGTATGAATGGATTAGTTTCAGCATTCCAAAAACTAAGAAAGTATCCTTTTTTACAAGTGAATATCACTGTCAATGGGCTGTTTTACTGTTTTTGTTGTTGCTGAATGCATTCTACACACTATGTCATTACATATCATCACAAATATCTGTCTTCATTGGTGAGAATCTCACTTCACCAAATCCTCAAAATGGTTTTCTCCACAGCCAGGATATTCTCTATATTGCCATTCCCCAGTCTAGTTAAATGAATTTGCCCTAGGTACAAGAATTCTAATTAGAATTCCAGTCTACTCTAAATGAGTAATCATATTAAAATAATCACATTAAAATAAATCAATATACCTAATGAAAACTATACAATACTCTTAAAATCATATTTTGTGTTACCTCACCCATATATTTAAAATCTTTTGCTTATATCAGTTGAAAATGTATGATAAGGATTATGGAGGGATAAGAAAGATATTTATCTAAACAGAAATTTGTATTGTTTTTTTCTGTTTCTTAATGTAGAGCATAAGAGGAAAAAAGGTGAAGATGGTTATTAAGTTTAATGGCAACATAGATGTATGTTTTATGAAATGAATACATTGTCAGAGTAAACAAAAATAATTTATAGATATTTATCATAATTTTGCTTTCCTGATCAATAAAAAATCATACATATACATCATAAATATTATGTAAATGGATGACTCAGATTTTGTAAACCCTCAGCAAAATCTCTAATAAAAATAATACTCATAAGTAATAATAATAATAATTGGGTATTCTATGAACAGTCCTTTGGACATTAAATATAAAAGAATAATAGTACAGTAGTAACTTTTCCCATGATTGTTTCTATCTGAATTCTCTGGAATTTAAGATGTGAAAGATGAGGATACCAATAACAAAACTGCATTAAATAAATGAAAATGAAATAGACAAAATAAAATAAAAATAAAAATTACAATAATAACAAAACCTCTGGATTGAACTAATAAAATGATTAAAATTCAGGTGCTGAAACAAAAGATAATCCACAGTCAAGAACCACATCTACTCAATTAAAAGTATGTTCATGAAGAAATGTTGAATGAATGCCATGTGATATTGTCTATAGAAATTGAAGAACTGATCATAGAATGAAAGATAAGATTACCTATACCATAAATCATGAAAAGGTTATTCTTCAGGAGCAAGGACTGATCATTTGATGTGAGTTTTTCGAGGAAATAGTATATTCTACATAAACTTTAGTTAGGAACTTCAAAAATTCTGCATCTACAAATCCCTAGAAAATGTAATCCCTCCCCCTTATGTAGGTATCAAAATTATATTTGTGAGTCACAAAGGAAATTTAGTAGGACTCATTTTTTCAAATACTTTCAGTTTTATTGAAAATAAATTTTCCTTCAATATTTGGTAGTATTTAATTATAAATCCATAGGTTCCTGGTGTTTTCTTTTGAGAGATCATTTATAAATTATTAAATTTATTTTTCTAAAGAAGGTGTTATTTATGCATTCTATCTCCTACTCTGTTAACCTATTATGTGTATTTTGGTAAATACTTATCCATTTCATTAACAACGCCAGTTTTAATGACATATAATTGGGTAAAATATCTTTAAATAAATGCTTTAAGTTCATCTTCACCGCTGGTGCATTCTCACTTTTCATTTTGAAACTGGTAATTTTGTTTTCTCCTTTCTTTTTTTTTTTTAAATTCAATTAACCAATGTTTTATCTATGTTATTTTCCATAAAGCTCAGTGTTTCACTCATTATTTCAATGATTTTTTTAAAATTGTCAATTCTATCAATATCTCCTTTGATTTTTAGATTTTCCATTTAGATTTTTGGGTTTTATCTTAGGTTGTTTCTTAGTTTCATATTGATTAATCTGTTTTCTCCTTTTCAATTTTATTGATGTATGCATTTAGAGAAGTTTTTTTCCCTAAGCACTTATTTTAATATAATACAAATTTTGGTATCTTATCTTATTTTTTCATTCTCTTTAATGAAATTATCATTTCTATGATTTCTTCTTTTACCCACTCATTTTCAAACATTAAATCATTAAGTTTCCAATTAGTTTTTATCTATATTTCTACAATCCTTTATTTAAAGTAATTTTAATTACATAATGGTCTGAAAATGATGCGCTCAATATTTTTGGTTATTCAGCTTTGTTTGTGAATATTTTATGCCCATCACATGGGCAATTTCAATACAGCTGAGAAAAAAAAATATGCTTGTTTCTATTTCCATTCAATTTTTTCCAGAGGTAAATTATATTTCACTTTTCTAAGATTCTATTCATTTCCTAGACTTTTTTCTTATTCATTTTAGGATGAAATTTAACTAACTCTGAGAGAGGAAAATTGGGGTCCTCCACAGCATAGTCTATTTTCTCTTACAATTTATTTAACTTTCTGTTCATGAATTTGGGTGCTATGCTGTTTGATGCATATGTGTTTAGTACTGATATTGCTTCATTGTTTATCGTGACTTTTAGTGAGATAATTATCTCCTTTAATTAGGTCTATTTTTATTTTTGCTTTGTCTGCTATCATGATTGCCACTCTGTTTTGTTTTGTTTTTCCTTTAGCTGAAGTACAGTAGATTCTCCTCCAGCCCCTTATTTTAATTCAGCATTTGTCTCTGATTAAAGTGTATTTTTATTTTTGTAAAGAACACGTGGTTGGATGCCAGATTTTTTTCTATTCTGCTATCTGCTTCTGTTTTGTGGGTGAATTTATCCTATTCAAATTCACAGTAATTAATACTATCTACATCATTCCCTCTATCCTATTCTTCTGTTTGTCATACTCTTTTTATCTTTTCTCTCCTCTAAATTTAGTTTTGCTTCTGAGCACTCCCTTCTTTATCTGCCTTCCTTTCCCATTTCCTTATGGAGTATGATATTTCTATGTCCAATTGTGTGTGTGTGTGTGTGTGTGTGTGTGTGTGAGAGAGAGAGAGAGAGAGAGAGAGAGAGAGAGAGAGAGAGAGAGAGAGAGAAAGAAAGAAAGAAAGAAAGAAAGAAAGAAAGAAAGAAAGAAAGAAAGAAAGAAGAAAAGAAAGAAAGAAAGAGATAGAATTGCCTTGAAAAATTCACATCAAATAATCACTCCTGGCACCAGAAGAATAATCTTTTCATGATTTTTGGTAGAGGTGATCTGATCTTTCATTACTATGATCAGTTCCGCAGGGGAGGTCATGCTTTCCCAAGCTTCAGGCTTCTTTACTGTATTGTTTTCAGAGCTAGGTCTGAGAAGTTTGGGTGTTTCCAGCTTATGTGACCTAGGGAGAAGGGTGGTAATTATTCCCCTGATCTGAACTCTTCACAATGCATTGCTTTAGGGGGGAAAAGTAACTGTCAATCTTCTCTTTCAGAAATTAACACCATCAGTGAATGTATGTAGGAATGAGGAATATATAAGCACCTATAAACTGATTGAAAAAGAGATATCACTTTATTTATTGGTTTCCCTAACTTAAATGGCATTATTTTTTGGTTGTGTGTATCATATTCTAAAATACTTCAACTAAAAAAAATTTCACTTGTAACACCTGATAATACAACTAGATTTCTTGTCTAGTATGTTGTAAAACCAATTCTTTATAGTATTGTGTATTCAGAAATAAAAATGCAATTAGCAAGAAATCATTGTATCTTTTAAAATAAAAACGATAGGAATAAAAGTTAATGAATATTTTCCCTGGCTTATTAGAAGTTACTGCTTGAAAAATTTAGTCTAAAATGTTTCACATTTACCATTACTACTGGCCATACAGACGTATATTTCTATAGTTTAGATATATTTTTCTAATTATTTGTAATGACCCCTAAAAAGACACATTTTAACATATAATGGAATGAAATTCACTTTGAATTCTAACCTATTTGACAATGAAGCAAGAAATAGAAAGCAAAATTTACAAATGTATCAGCCCCAAACTTGCTATTAGGTGTTCTGTTGATTCTATTTTAGGGACTGGAAGAAAATTTAAACGTTTATTCATTTTTCTTGCTAGTGACAATGGTACCTGACCAAATGTTCTGTTTAGTTTTTGCTTTATATAGATACCTATTTTCATAAAATCATATTGATCTATCACAGGCAGGCCAGGAACATGAACCACAATAATAAAGCCAAGTTAACAAGCATTCATTAAGCACTATGTGCCAGGAAATATGCTAAGTGTTGTGAATATGAAGAAAAGCAAAAACCCAAACAAACAAAAAACCAAACACTTTGCCATCTTCTCAAGATTCTCCACAGTCTATAAAGTAAAGCAATATGAATACAATTATTTACTAAGAAGATATATGCATCTCAAATGGAGATAATAGATAAATATCAGTAACACTTAGGGGATTCAAGAAAGACTTCTTCGAGAAAGTGGGGTTTTAACATTTTTTAAGTACAGTCAAGTAAGCCAGGAGGCAGAGTAAGGAAGAAAATTTCAGGCATGAGTATGTCAATGCAGCCTGGAGATGGAGTATCTTTTATAATTTATAGCAAGGAGGCTAGTGTCACTAATGTACTGAGCATATAGGAGGGAGTAAAGGATAAAGAGACTGGATAGGTAGGAGGGGGACAGGATACAAGGACCTTAAAAGCCAAACTAAAGATTTCATATTTATTTCTAGTGACAACAGTAAACAACTAGAATTATTTTTAGGGAGTGGACACGGTCAGACCTATCCTTTAGGAAGATTGGTTTGATTCCTGAAAAATGGATGATTTGGCATCAGGATAGATTTGAAGCATGGATAAAATTGTTTGTTAAGGGTATGGTAATAGTCCAAGTGTGTGGTGATGATAGCCTGTATGAGAGTGATGTCAGGTGTAGAAGACAGAAGGGAGTCTATGTAAGAGATTTTGTGGATTTGACAAGACTTTGTAACTAATTGGATATTGACTTTTGAAAAAGAGGAGTTGGGGATGACTAGATTGTGAGCCTGCATGCTTGAGAGAAGAGGGATAACCTTGACAGTAATCAGGAATGACGGGAAGGGATAGAGGCAAAGATAAGGAATTTGATTTAAAACATTTTGAACTTAAGATGACTATGCCACATCAAGTTTAAGATGTCTATACAACATTAACTGCCCATTAGGCAATTGAAGATAGAGAGGTCAGAAGAAAGGTTATAGATAGATTATAGACCTTCAAATCATCTGCACAGAAATGATAATTGAATTCATGGGAATTGAGGAGATCACTAACTTAAATGGTATAGAGGGAGAAAAGATGAGGGCCCAGAACAAAATCTGTTGATGGGGAGGGAGGGAGATAGTAATTCTTTGCAGGAATGACCTACATGAAAATCCAGAAATGGACACTGAGGAGCATTCATAGGAGGAAAACCAAGAAAGAGTATTGCCTTAAAAAACTACAGTAAAGAGACTATCAGGAAGAAAAGAGTGATCAAGGCTTCAGAAAGGTCAGAGAGTATAAGGATGGCATCATATCTTAAAAAAAAATTGAAATCAAGCAGTGAGAGGGAAATATATTGGGGGCAATTATGGAGAAAGCTATTTCAATTGAATGCTTGGGGGGAGGGAGGATAGAGTAGAGGGATGGACCTGCTCTAGCTCTCCCCACACTGCCCTTAAAATATCAGCAAAAAAATGACTCTAAACAAATTGTAGAGCAGCAGAAGTCACAAAATGACAGAGTGAAAGAGATTTCCAGTCCAATATAGCCTAGAAAGCCAAGATTTCTGAACCCACAAATGCCAAAGACAGCTTCAAAGGTTAGTAAGAAAGCTCTTTCACTTAGATGAAAGGGGAGTGTGATACAGCCACAGGGTAGGAGCAGCCATTGCAACAGCAGCATGCAATTTTGGAGCCCTTGGCCTAAAGACTCTGGGGGAATCAAGTAGATGATCTGGGTCTCAGTACTGAGTGACCTTCCTGGGGTGAGGAGGAGTGGTGGCATGGAAGAACTGATGGCAGCTGTGTAGAGGGAATCCTATTCGCAGTTCCAGGACAGATAAGAGTGTTTTTGGTTGCTTACAGACCAGAGTGCAGACCAAGAGAGGAGTAAACTCCCCTCTCTTGATTGTGCCACATTGGATGAACTGAGAACTTACAGATCCCTAGAGATATATCAGAGAACAACTGCACAAATCCCCTAAAGCCTAGGGTAGTTTACCCTCCACTTGACAAAGGACTGAAAAGTCCAGTAACTGACTGAGAAAATGCCCCAAAAGGGGAAAATAAGACTATAGAAGATTGCTTTCTTTGTGAAAATGTGTTTTCTTCCATCCTGTCAGATGAGGAAGAACAAAGAATACAATCAGAGGAAGATAGCAAGGTCAAGGTCTCTACATCCAAAGCCTCAAAAATATGCAATGGTCTCAGGTCATAGAAGGGCTCAAAAAGGATTCTGAAAATCAAATAAGAGATGTGGAGGAAAAATTTGGAAGAGAAATAAGAGTGATGCAAGAAAATCATGAAAAGTGAGTCAACAACTTGCTAAAAAAGACACAAAAAATGCTGAAGAAAATAACACTTTTTAAAAATAGACTAACTCAAATGGCAAAAGAGGTAAAAAAAAAAAAGCCAATAAGGAGAAGAATACTTTAAAAAAGTATAATTGTCCAAATGGAAAAGGAGGTTCAAAATTTTACTGAGTAAGAAAATAGTTCTTTTAAAATTAGAATGGAGCAGATAGAAGTTTATGACTTTAAAAGCAACCAAGAAATTATAAAACAAAACCGAAAGGATGAAAAACAGAAAACAATGTGAAATATGTCCTTGGAAAAACAACTGACCTTGAAAATAGATCCAGGGGAGATAACTTAAAAATTATTTGTCTATCTGAAAACTATGATCAAAAAAAGAGCCTAGACATCATCTTCCAAGAAATTATCAAGGAAAACTACCCCAATATAATAAAACCAGAAGGTAAAATAAAAATAGAAAGAATTCACTGATCACCTCCTGAAAGAGATCCCAAAAGGCAAACTCCTAGGAATATTGCACTCGAATTCCAGAGTTCCCAGATCAAAGAGAAAATGTTGTTAACAGCCATAAAGAAACAATTCAATGTGGAAATACAATCAGGACAATGCAAGATTTAGCAGCTTCTTCACTAAGGGATCAAAAGGCTTAGAATATGATACTTCAGAAGTCAAAGGAGACAGGATTAAAACCAAGGATCATCTACCTAGCAAAACTGAGTACAATGCTTCAGGGGAAAAATGGAATTTCAATGAAATAGAAGACTTCCAAGCATTCTTGTTGAAAAGACCAGAGTTGCATACTGACTTTCAAATACAAAAAACAAGAGAAACATGAAAAGGTAAACAGGAAATGGAGACCTTAAGGAATGCATTAAAGCTGAACTGGAAAGATGTTATATGTAACACAGGAGACCTTTGTCAGTAATAGAGTAATTAGAAGGAATATATACGCAAGTGCATATATTTGCCTATGTATACATATATGGATGCATGTGAGTATGTATGTATATGTACATATATGTGTATATACACATGTTTGTGTGTACATATATACACATACACACATATAAATGCATACTATATATACATGTGTATGTGTGTGCGCATGTGTGTGTGTGTGTGTGTGTGTGTGACAGAGGGTACAGGGTGAGCTGTATATGAAGGGAGACTACCTAAAAAATAAAACTTACTGTGGTGTAGAATGTACTAGGAATAAGAGAAAGGGAGAGGCAGAACTTGCAAATCATCTCACGTAAAAGAGGCAAGAAAGAGCTTTTACAGTGGAGGGGAAGGGAAGGGATGAAAGGATATAAGTCAGCTTTACTCTCATGAGATTTGACTTAAGGAGGGAATAACACACACTCAGTTGGATATGGAAACCCACTTTACCCTGAAAGAAGGCAGGGGCGGAGGGGATAGGAGAAGGAAGATAATAGAAAGGACAGCAAATTGGGGAAAGGGATATCCTGAAGCAAACATTATTGTGGGAGGACAGATCAAGGGAGAGAATGGAATAAATTGAGGACATGATAGGACAGAGGGAAATGTGGTTAGTCTTTTGCAACATAACTATTATGGAAGTGTTTGCATGGCTTTACATGTATGACTTATATTGAATTGCTTGTTTTCCCAGTGAAGGTAGGTGGGGAGGGAGGAAGGGAGAATTTGAAACTCAAAGTTTTAATGACGAATGCTAAAAATTGTTTTAGCATGCAACTATTAAATAAGATGTAGAGGCAATGGGGCATAGAAATCAATTTTGCCCTACAGGAAAATAGAGGGGAAGAGGGATGTAAGAAGGAGGTGGTTAACAGAAGGGAGGACAGGCTGGAGGAAAGAATGGATGGGCTGCTTGCTATCCTGGGATGGCAGTGGGAAGAGATGAGAAGAAAATTTTGAATTCAGATTGTTGTGGAAGCGAATGTTGAGCACTGGAAGATGGATGGATAAATGGATGGATGGATAGATACATACATACATAGATACATATATATGTATAGATAGATAGATAGATAGATAGATAGATAGATAGATAGATAGATAGATAGATAGATAGATAGATAAACAAATAAATAAACAAACAAATAAATGAACAAATAAATAATTGGATAATTAGATTAGCAGTTAACCTGCAAAGAGTTTAGCAGAGGACTGAGAATGGAGGCACTGTTTGTAGTTAACCTTCACAAACAATTTATCTTTCAAAGGGACAAGGGATATAGTATGTTACTTACCAGAGAAGAACCAATCAAGTAAAATTGTAGTCTCTCTGAAATTATCATAAGGATCTATATGGAGCCCAAGTTGCCAACTCCCTAATTTTATAGGTGAGGAGGGTAAGACCCAAGGAAGTTAAGTGACTCCCCCCACACCCCAAAAAAAACACCAAGTGTTAAATCATGGAATCAGAATTTGAACTTAGGTTCTTGTGACTGCAGAGATGGTGCTATTTCTACTATGCCATTGCAGTTGAAAAGAAACTGACATCAAGTAACATTCTTTAAGAGAAAGAGTAATTTTCTGGCATTAATAAGACCTAAATTCAAAACTTGATCTGTACAAGCATTAAGTTAAATGCTATTAGTAAGGCATGTAACCTCTGAGAACCTTAGCTTCTTTATCTGTAAAAATGCGGGCAAAAATATCTGTCCAACCTACCTCAAAGGGCTATTGTTCAACTGAAGTGGAATAATACATTTAAAGTCCATTATAACCAATTTAATCATATAGAACCTTTGACTAGATAGTATTTGGGGAACTGTAGCACCATCAAAGATCTCAAATTGCTACATGTCTCTAAAGTTCACCTATGTAATAATGCTATGTAACTGTGAATCAGAGAATACCATAATATTGGAAGGATTTTTTTTACAACCAAAAGGACAATGAAAAATCCATGGTAAGTATTTTAGCCTAATGATGAGAATTGTAGGTGAGAAGTAATATTAAAGGCATTGTCGAGAATATATATTGAATAAAAAACAGACCAGTCAGTCATATAGCAAGTAAGACAATGTGTATTCATCTCAGAGAGTACACTGGCAAATGTAAAGACATGAAAGAATAAGAGAAAGGCCTTTAACACATTGTGTAAACATGAGTTCAGAGAATATGAACCAGTAGCTAAAGGTAAAGTGACTCTAAAGATTAATTAGAAAGGGCTACTCAGGATGAGGAAGGTGAAATAATAACTCTGACACATCAGAATGTTTGCATCACAGTTTCAGTAGCACATTCTAGCTAAAGCTTCGTGCTACATATTGTACAAAAGAAGCCAGGCCTGAGAGAGTGGGGGCATAAATTGTTCCAGCTATTTAATATATATTTCACAGGTGGGTCATGTTGCATAGAAAAATAGATTAAAAAATGAAGAAAGTTTCATATAAATACATTTTTACAAATGAAATATATTCATATATATATATATATATATATTCCATACTAACTCAACATTTATAAAATACTTCCTGTGATTGGTATACTATCCATAAATTATGACAACCAAGACATATGTTTGAATATGCCTATTTTATGCCCTTTTCTTCCTATTCTCAGTTTAGACTATGTACAGGAAAACTGGATTTTGTGTAGGACTCAGATTGTAAATTTAGTGACAAAAATTATTTTTCACAATACATCTTTTCTATTAGGACTGAGTATTAACCCTGAACCTCTGTTTGGAAGGTTATTTTTATCCATTACGAGGTTTTTGCCTGTCTCTTGTAGATTTTTTCATCATACTTTCCTAACATCCAAAAACAACAACAAAAAAAATGTGAATGTATTCATATCAGATGAGACAGAAGAGTAAATGAATGCTGGAATAATACAGAATAATGCCATGAAAGTAAATTCATGGGGCCTGACTGCAGCAAGTATACTCTGAATCAGAAAAATGTGTTTATAAACAAACAATAATATTTCTTCATCATTCTGCATAAGACTTAGGAAAAATCAAAAATAATAATGGTGAATCCTTCAAACAAAATATTCCAAAATCTTGAGTCTTCCTGTGAAGAGGGTCACAAATTAAATTTCTCCTTTCGCAGGTTCTTTTTAAACAACCTAGACCTCTTTGTTTGAAATGCAAATATGTTGTTCTAAACCCTGTTGAAGTTATTGTGACCTTAAGTACTAAAAAATGTACCTCTCACTATAGAAACTGAAATAAATAACAAAAAAGAGAAGTAATCTATCAAGAAACTGACTTTCTATAGTTTGTTTTCTCTTAGAAAAAAATGAGGGTTTTATTCTTTTTTATTATTATTATTAAATTTATTTATTTAACTTTTAACATTCATTTTCACAAAATTTTGGGTTACAAATTTTCTCCCCTTTTATCTCCTCCCCCCCCCCAAACACCAAGCATTCTAATTGCCCCTGTGACCAATCTGCTCTCTCTTCTATCATCCCTCTCTGCCCTTGTCTCCGTCTTCTCTTTTGTCCTGTAGAGCCAGATAGCTTTCTATACCCCTTTACCTATATTTCTTATTTCCTAGTGGTAAGAACATTACAGTTGATCCTAACACTTTGAGTTCCAACTTCTTTACTTCCCTCCCTCTCCACCCCTTCCCTTTGGAAGGCAAGCAATTCAATATAGGCCAAATCTGTGTAGTTTTGCAAATGACTTCCATAAGAGTTGTGTTGTATAAGACTAACCATATTTCCCTCCATCCTATCCTGTCCCTCATTACTTCTATTCTCTTTTGATCTTATCCCTCCCCATGAGTGTCGACCTCAAATTGCACCCTCCTCCCCATGCCCTCCCTTCTATCATCCCCCCCACCCTGCTTATCCCCTTATCCCCCACTTTCCTGTATTGTAAGATAAGTTTTCATACCAAAATGAGTGTGCATTATATTCTTTCCTTTAGTGGAATGTGATGAGAGTAGACTTCATGTTTTTCTCTCACCTCCCCTCTTTATCCCTCCACTAATGAGTCTTTTGCTTGCCTCTTTTATGAGAGATAATTTGCCCCATTCAATTTCTCCCTTTCTGCCCCAATATATTTCCCTCTCACTGCTTGATTTCAATTTTTTTTTTAAGATATGATCCCATCCTCTTCAATTCACTCTGTGCACTCTGTCTCTATGTCTGTGTGCGTGTGTGCATGTGTGTGTGTGTAATCCCACCCAGTACCCAGATACTGAAAAGTTTCAAGAGTTACAAATACTGTCTTTCCATGTAGGAATGTAAACAGTTCAACTTTAGTAAGTCCCTTATGATTTCTCTTTGCTGTTCACCTTTCCCTGGTTCTCTTCATTCTTGTGTTTGAAAGTCAAATTTTCTTTTCAGCTCTGGTCTTTTCATCAAGAATGCCTGAAAATCCTCTATTTCATTGAAAGACAAATTTTTCCCCTGAAGTATTATACTCAGTTTTGCTGGGTAGGTGATTCTGGGTTTTAGTCCTAGTTCCTTTGACTTCTGGAATATCCTATTCCATGCCCTTTGATCCCTTAATGTAGAGGCTGCTAGATCTTGTGTTATCCTGATTGTATTTCCACAATACTTGAATTGTTTCTTTCTAGCTGCTTGCAATATTTTCTCCTTGACCTGGGAACTCTGGAATTTGGCCCCAATGTTCCTAGGAGTTTCTCTTTTTGGATCTCTTTCAGGTGGTGTTCTGTGGATTCCTTGAATATTTATTTTGCCCTCTGGTTCTAGAATCTCAGGGCAGTTTTCCTTGATAATTTCATGAAAGATGATGTCTAGGCTCTTTTTTTGATCATGCCTTTCAGGTAGACCCATAATTTTTAAATTGTCTCTCCTGGATCTATTTTCCAGGTCAGTTGTTTTTCCAATGAGATATTTCACATTATCTTCCATTTTTTCATTCTTTTGGTTTTGTTTTGTGATTTCTTGGTTTCTCATAAAGTCATTAGCCTCCATCTGTGCCATTCTAATTTTGAAAGAACTATTTTCTTCAGTGAGCTTTTGAATCTCCTTTTCCATCTGGATAATTCTGCTTTTGAAAGCATTCTTCTCCTCATTGGCTTCTTGAACCTCTTTTGCCAATTGAGTTAGCCTATTTTTCAAGGTATTATTTTCTTCAAAATTTTTTTGGGTCTCCTTTAGCAGGGTGCTGACCTGCTGTTCATGCTTTGACTTCATGTCTCTCATTTCTCTTCCCAGCTTTTTCTCCACCTCTCTAACTTGATTTTCAAAATTCTTTTTGAGCTCTTCCATGGCCTGAGCCCATTGGGTGTGCTGGGACACAGACGCCTTGCCTTCTGTGTCTTTGCCTGATGGTAAACATTGTTCTTCCTCATCAGAAAGGCAGGGTGGAAATGCCTGTTCACCAAGAAAGTAACCTTCTATAGTCTTATTTCTTTTCCCTTTTCTGGGCATTTTCCCAGCCAGTGACTTGACCTCTGAATATTCTCCTCACACCCACCTCGCCTCCTGATCCTCCCAGCCAGAGTTTGTGGTCTGAGATTCAAATGCTGCTTCCAGCCTCAGGGCTTTTGGCGGGGGCAGGGCTGCTATTCAGTGTGAGATTAAGTTCAGGTGGTCAGGTCAGGGCAGGGTCGCCTCTCAGGCTCAGTTCCCTCAAGGCGTTTATGCAGAGACCTTCAACAATGGATCCAGGCTCCTGCCTGTTTGGGGAGATCCAGTCTGCCGCTGCCTCTCAGCTTCTGCCTCCCGAGGGGGCCTGAGTTATGGGGGCACCCCACTCCCCTCTCGACCCTCCAAGGAGACTCTCTCACCGACCCCCATCACCTGTGGGTGGAGGGACTTGTGCGGCTGCTGGAGATCCCATCCCTGAAGCCTGCTCAGATCTGTTCCTTTCGGTGCCGTGGCTTCGGCAGGTCTGGGCTGGGCTCCACGTCTGCAGCGCGATGGACCTTTTGCCTAGGGTTTTATTCTTGATCATTGGATTAAGTCACTTGATCTTTATATGCACAAGGGCAGTTCTCAATGAATTTATTCCTCATCTTTCTCTCTAAGAAATCTAATTTCCAACAAAGCTCAGCATAAGTGCTATGAATCTTTTTCTGATTCTAACAACTACTAGTTTCTCTACACAAATTGACTTGAATTTATTTTGCATATATTTTATATATTTCTATGTGCATATACATAAAAATCCTGATATAAGTATATATAATATATACATAAGAAAGTATACATATTTTCTCCCCATAGAGAATATAAGCTCCTTGAGACCAAGAGTTGTTTTATTTTCTCTCAATATTTCCAGCACCTAGCAGTGTCTGTCACATAAAATCCTAATAAATCCTTGTTTTACTGATTGATCATGGATGCTATGCAGTCTGCACTGAGAGAGGATATTCTCAAACTGATAGTTCTCCACGTTGAAAAAAATTCACAAATCCTTTTAACCTTCTATCTATATATCTATCTATGTATCTCTCTATGTATCTATGTAGCTATCTATCTGTCTATCTGTCTGTTGGTATATTTGTTTAACTACTTGAACATGTGGGAGAGGAGCGTTGTTTGTTTATAAGCCTTTATACACATGATTTTAAAAAAATCATTGCTTCAGAAATGGGAAACAAAACATTTGTTCATCTTCATCTAGGAGTTATTTTCTCTTTCTTAAAGGTAGAGTTTTGCACAGTTTTTTTTTTTTCTTTCTATGAGCTTCAATGTCACAGGAGAAACAGCATGATTGCAAGGGGGGAAAATAAGCTGAGTGATAGATAGATAGATAGATAGATAGATAGATAGATAGATAGATAGACAGATAGATAGATAGATAATAGATAGATAGATAGATAGATAGAGAGATAGAGAGATAGATAGAGAGATAGATGGATAGATGGATGGATGGATAAATAGACAGAGAAACAGATGAGTGGATTAATGAATAGACACAAAACTACTTATATTACCTCTCCCTTCACTATTTATTCACAAGGTATGGGACCTTGGGCAAGTCAATTTTCTTCTTTCAGTTTCAGATTCCTTATTTGCAAATTGAAAATAATAATCTTTTCTCTGACTATCTTACAGTATTGTGAGGCTTAAAGGAATATGCAAATTCTTTTTAAATTTGTAAAAATGTTCTTGTGTCAATTGTAATATGTTTTCTTATAATGATACAAGATATAAAATGATAGTACCTGATACATAATAGGCCTTTAATAAATCAGTCAGTCATTTAATAAACTTTTATTAAGTACCTATTATTTTCCAGGCACTTTACTAAGCACTAGGGATACAAAGAAAGGCCAAAGACAATCCTTGCTCTTGAGAATCTCACGCTTCAAAGAGGGAGATAACATGAAAAAGAAGCTTTCTACAGTATTAATTTTAAATAATCAACAGAAGGAAGAACTAGCATTAGGGGTTCAGCAAAGACTTCTTGAACTCAGGCTAAAGGAAGCCAGGAGACATAGATGAAGGGAAAGAAAATTCCAGGAATAGGAGGCAGCCAGTAAAAATGCCCAGAAATGGAAAATGGAATATCTCATGTAAGGAACATAAGGTAGTTCAGTGTCCCTGGGGGCTGGGGAGAATTGCATAGTTGGTGAGGCTACAATATGTAATAATACTAGAAGAACTAGATCAAGATATGAAGGACTTTAGTAAGCCACTGGAGTTTTCTGAGTAAGGGAATGACAAGGTCTGATCTGTAATTTAGAAAAATCACTTTGGCTGTTTTGAAGAATGGATTTAGGTGGGCAGAGACTTGTGACGGGGAGGAAAACCAGAAATTTCTACAATAGCCCAACTGTGAGGTGTCTATACTAGGATACTGGCAGTATCAGATGAGAGAAAGGGGCATATATGAGATATCTTCAGGGAAAAATCTACAGGACTTGTCAAAATGTTGGATATGAAGGGGTGAGAGATAGTGAGGAACTAAGACTATCATTAGGTTGCTTATTAACTGATGATAGAGACACAAAGGTAGAGAAAGATTTAAACTGAAGAAAATTGGGGTTCAAGTTGCATAACCAACATATTCACCCTGGGGTAAACCATTTAATCTTTCAGGAATGAGGCAACACTGAGATTATTTATTGCATGTAGTTGTTCATCTGTTTTGGCAGAAGGAGTTTTTGGGTCTTTTTCCCTCTGAGAGTTCCCTACATGGATGTGATCTCAGGTCCTGACCTGCAAGTAGGAAGTGGAGCTGGAAAGCTCAAAAATACTACTTAAAGTCAAGCCTATTCAATGACCCATTGTTCCAGAACTGCTCTTCAATCAGTGTTTTGGGGGAGGCATCACTCAGTGTGCAGCTTTTTATTACTCAATGTTCCTCACATAGTAAGTCATCTACTTATCTGTTTGTACTTGGAAACAGTCACCTACTTGTTACCTTGGAGAAGAACTAAAAATGCAATGGTGTATTCCCTTATGCTGAGGTGAACCCCTGGGAATGATTTTTATCTCATTACAAAAGCAACCAGTAAAAGCTGGCTCCATCTTGAAGCCACTGTTTATCTCCAATGAACAGCACATCAATATGTTGCTACCTTGATGTATTTTTAATAAACATATAATTCTCTTTGTCCCTAGTTTTGCCTCATTAGTCAGGGCAAAAGCCTGAGCAAAGAAATTTGCTCTTAACAGTAGGGCAGTTTCCTCACACAAAACAATATATCTCCTGACCCCTTGAATTTTCACTAGTTGTTCCCCAAGCCTGAAATTCTCCCACTCTTCATCTCTGGCTCCTGGATCCCACTAATTGCATCCCAGCTCAAGTTGTATTCTACAACAAATTTTTCTCTATCCCTTTTGTGAGTTATTTTTAACTTATCCTCTACATATGTTTGTATATAGTTGTTTGCATGTAGTCTCCCCCTTTAGACTGAGCTCCTTGAGAGCATGATCTGTATTTTTTTCCTTTTTATCCCTATTACTTAGCAAAGTGCATGAAAAATAGTACATACTTAACAAATGGTATTCTCTGTCATCAACCTGACATTCATTCAATATGTGTTAAAGAGCAACTATTCTGAATAAAAGGACATTAGCCTCAAAGAGTATCTCATCTATATTTCCCCTTTCACTTGACTCCATACTTGAAAGGAGATTTCATTCACTCATTTGAACTTCCATATTTTCCAACTTAATGAGGATTTCCCACCTTTGGTCTATATTAAAATTGATGTATTTTTGCCCAAATCATTGTTCCACACATAATTTATATTTTACTAAGCATCTTTGTCTGTGATTTGTTTTATTACTAGGATGTTTTCATATAATAATGAGGAAACATAATTCATGAGTCAAAATGGCATAAAGATAATATTTGCTCAGGTTAGTTCCCAGTTTAATGGAACACATAATAAGGCAGAAGTTATAAAATGCAAATAAAGCAGAAGAAAAGATTATCCACAAGATTTTTGCAACTTTAAAAAATAAAAATGTTGGGGAGGCTGAAAGCATTTACTTGGCAGGCTGAATTAATTTAATATGCAGTCTGTTCAGTGTATTTTGTATTGAGAATCCTCAAAATCAGCATTTTGTATTTGAAATTGTCCTTTAAACGTAAGCTGACAATTGGAGAGCAGAAGACAGATAACTAAGCAAATAGGCTCCCTTTAAACAATAAATCACTGTTACTTTGCCATGATTTCAGTTTTCTATGATATAAAAGATAAGGCAGAAATATAAAAATCCTCTTAATTTTGTAAAAGGTAAGTAAATAAGATGAAAATGAGGGAATGATCTCAAATTTTAGAATTTCTTAATTTTTTTTTTTTTTTTACTAAATATAATGACTTGCAAAAAAGAAACTAAAACATCTTTGAGTGATTCCGTTGGCTCCTTGGTCATTAGAATTGGATTTATTGTGGTGGGGGGAGTTATGAAAGCCTAGAGCTAAACTTTCTAAGGCAAATATAAAAGTTAAAAATGAATACATTAGAAAAAAAGTCTCAAAGCTGTAAATTGACAGCAAATCAGCAATTTTTATTTGAAAAGCAAGAATTCTAGAAAATGAGAGAAAGTTAAAAGGCAAAAAAGGAAAGAAAAAAGAAAAAGAAAAAAACAGGAAATAAAACCAAAGAAAAGTAAGATGAAAAGAAAAAAAAATTAAAGAAAGAAAGAAGGAAGCATGAAAAACAGAAAAAAGAAAGAAAGTGAAAGAAAAAAAGGAACAGAGAGAAGGAACAGGAAAGGAAGGAAGGAAAGAAAAAAAACAAGGAGAGCAGGTCACTAAAATATGTTGAATAAGCAAAAGAAAACTGGGAATTAAAACGTAATTTATTCTAAATGATCAGAAATATTAGTTCCTGATGTTTATTTCCTGTTTCTTAAGCAGGAATATTACAAAGTCTGGACTCCTTGCCATATCTTTTGAGATAATCATTCTCACCACTGACATAATTTAAATGAATAAAAGTTTTAAAAACAATTGGGGTTTTGAAAATGATGGTTCTAGTATTATCTCTACATGATAGTAAACAATGACTAGAGAGATTCATGTAATATAAAAAGAAAACTTTTTTTCCATTTATTAAATAAAAAATGAGATGAGATATGAATATTGGCAGAATATAAATTTCTTTTTTATTCATTTGTTTCCGGTTGTCAATCATCACTTCCATATGTTTTAAATTTTATCTCCCTCTCTCCCCAAGATAGCATACAATATTATATGGGTTCTACACATTCATTCTTATTAAACACATTTTCACATTAGTCATAATGCATAGAAGAATTCAAACAAATGGGAGAAACCATGAGAAAAACAAAAGAAAATATAACAAAAGAGAAAATAGTGTTCTTCATTCTGATTCTATAGTTCTTTCTCTGTTTGTGGATTGCATTTTGCATCGAGTCCTTTGCAAATATTTTAGGTCCTTCCACTGATGTGAAGGGCTAAGTCTATCAGAAGCAGTATTTACATACTGTGGCTGTTACTGTGTACAATATATACTGGTTCGGCTCCTTTCACTCAGCATCAGTTCATTTAAGACTTTCCAGGTTTTTCTGAAGTTCACCTGTTTATCTTTTCTTAGAGCACAATAGTATTCCATTACATTCATATACCACAACTTGTTCAGCCATTCCCCAGTTTATGGGTATTGCCTCTATTTCCAGTTCTTGGCCACCACAAAAAGAGGTGCTATAAATATTATTGTACATGAGGGTCCTTTTCCCATTTGTATGATCTCTTTGGGATACAGCCCTAGAAGCAATATGGCTGGGTCAAAGGGTATGCCCATTTTTATAGCCCGTTAGGCAAGTTCCAAATTACTCTCCAGAATGAGTGGAACCCCTCACAGATCCACTAATAATAAATTAGTCTTCCAACTCTCCCACATCTTTTTCAAAATCTGTCACCTTCCCATTTTGTCATGTGAGCCAATCTGATAGGTGTGATACGGTACCTCAGAATTATATTGATTTGCATCTTCCTAATTAATAGTAATTTAGAGCATGTTTCTCATGTGACTATGGATAGCTTTAATTTATTCCTCTGAAAACTGCCTGTTCACATCCTTTGGCCATTTATCAATTGTGGAATGACTTGAATTCATGTAGATTTGCCTCAGTTCTCTCTGTATTTTAGAAATGAGGTCTTTGTCACAGACACTAGTAAAAATTCTTTCCCAGTTTTCTGCTTCCCTCCTAATCTTGCTTACACTGGCATTGTTTGTACAAAAACTTTTCAATTTAATGTAATCAAAATTATCCATTTTGCATTTCTTTATGTTCTATATCTCCTGTTTGGCCATAAATTTCTCTATTCTCCATAAATCTGAAAAATAAACTATTCCTTGCTCCCATGACTTATTTATAGTATCAGTCTTTATATCTAGATCATGTACCCATTCAGATTTTATTCTTGTGTACGGTGTCAGTTAGGGGTCTATGTCCAGTTTCTACCATAGTATTTTCCAGATTTCCTAGCAGTTTTTGTCAAACAGGGAGTTCTTATCCCACAAGCTGGTGTCCTTGGGTTTATCGAACAATAGACTGCTATGAACATTGACTATTGCATCTTCTGAACCTACCCTATTCCACATATGTATCCCTCTCTTTCTTAGCCAGTAACAAGTAGTTTTGATAATTGCTGCTTTATAATACAATTTGAGATCCACTATGGGTAGGTCATCTTCCTTAGCATTTCTTTTTATTAATTCCCTTGATATGTTGGACCTTTTGTTCTTCCAGATGAATTTTGATATTATTTCTCTTAGCTCTAGAAAATAATTTTCTGGTAGTTTGATTGGTATGGAACTGAATAAGTAAATTAATTTAGAAATAATTGTCATTTTTAGTATATCAGTTCACTCTACCCATGAGTAACTGATGTTTTTCAATTACTTAGATCTCACTTTATTTTTGTGAAAAATGTTTTGTAATTGTGCTCATATAGTCCCTGGGTTTGTTTTGGCAGGTAGACTCCCAAATATTTTATAGTGTCTACTGTAACTTTAACTGGGATTTCTCTATCTCTTGCTGTTGGGTTTGTTAGTAATATATAGAAATGCAGATGATCTATGATGATTTATGTGGGTTTATTTTGTATCCTGCTATTTTCCCAAAATTTTGCCAAGTAGTTTTTTAATTGATTCTCTAGATTCGCTAAGTATATCATCATATCACCTGCAAAGAGTGATAAACTTAATTTTGTCTAATGCCTTCAATTTCTTTTTATTCTCTTATTGCTAAAGATAACATTTCTAGTACCATACTGAATAGCAGTGGTGATGATGGACATCTTTGTTTCACATCTGATCTTATCAAGCTTATCCCCATTACATATAATGCTTGTTGATGGTTTTAGGTAGATATTACTTATTATTTTAAGGGAGTCTCCATTTATTCCTATGCTCTCTAGTGTTTTCAATAGGAATGGCTTTTGTACTTTGGCAAAAGCTTTTTCTGCATCTATTGAGATTGTCATATGATTTCTGCTATTTTTATTGTTGATATGATCCATAATGCAGGTAGTTTTCCTAATAGTGAACCAACCCTGCATTCCTGCCATAAATCTGACCTTATCATAGTATATTATTCTCATGATAGCTTGCTGTAATCTTTTTGCTAATGTCTTATTTAAAATTTTTGCATCTATATTCATTAGGAAAATTTATCTATAATTTTCTTTATTTGTTTTGACTCTTCCTGGTTTAGGAATCCAAGCCATGTTGTTATCATAATAAAGAATTTGGTAGGACTCCTTCTTCACCAGTTTTCCCAGATAGTCTATATAGTACTAGAATTAACTATTCTTGCAATGTTTGACAGAATTCCCTGGCCCTGGAGATTTTTTTCTAGGGAGTTCATGCATGGCTTGTGCAACTTATTTTTCTGATATGGGGTTATTTAAGCATTTTACTTCCTCTTCTGTCAATATGGGCAATTTAAATATTTTTGAATATATTCCTGCATTTCATTTATATTGTCAAATTTATGGGCATGCTGTGGGCAAAGTAATTTCTAATTATTTTTTTAATTTCCTCTTCATTGGAAGTGAGTTCACCCTTTTCATTTTTTTATATTGGTTTGATTTTCTTCTTTCTTTTTTAAATCAAATTGACCAAAATTTTATTGGTTTTCCATGAAATCAACTCTTAGTTTTATTTATTAGTTCAAGAGTTTTCTTAATTTCAATTTATTATCAATTTTATTAATCTCTCCTTTGGTTTTCAGTATTTCTAATTTGGTATTTACTTGGGCATTTTCAATTTGTTTTTTTTTCTAGCTTTTCAGTTAATGCATGCCCAATTGATAGATCTCTTTCTCTATTCCTGTAAGCATTAGGTGATATAAAACTTCCCCAAAGAACTGTTTTTGCTGCATTCCATAAGTTTTGGTAGGTTGTCTCATTATTGCCATTCTCTTGAATGAAATTATTCGTTGTTTCTTTGATTTGTTGTTTGACCTACATGTTCTTCAGAGTTAGATTATTTAGTTTCCAGTAAATTTTTGGTCTATCTTTCCATGGTCCTTTATTACATACAATTTTTATTGCATCATGATCTGGGAAGGATGCATTGATTATCTCTGCCTTTGAGTACTGAATGGTGAGGTTTTTATGCCCTAGTATATGGTCAGTTGTTGTATGTGCCATGTACCACTGAGAAAATATAGATTCCTTTTTATTTTCTCCAGAGGTCTATCATATCCAGAATTGTATTCACCTCCTTAACTTCTTTCTTGTTTATTTTGATATTAGATTCATCAAGTTCAGAGAGAGGGATGTAGATGTTCCCCACTAATATAGTTTTGCTGTCCATTTCTTCCTGTAACTTCTGTAATTTCTCCTCTAAGAATGTGGATACTATACCATTTGGTTCATATCTGTTTAGTAATGATATTATATCATTGTCTATGCTATCTTTTAGCAGGATATGGTTTCCTTCCTTATCTCTTTTGATGTGATCTATTTTTGCTTTTCCCTTGTCTGGGATTAGGATTGCTATCCCTGCTATTTTTACATCAGGTGAAGCATAATATGTTCTGCCATTTCAAATGTGTTTCTTGTAAACAACATATTGTAGGATTGTGGTTTTTAATCCATTGCATTCACATTCACAGTTATGATTATCTGTGTACTTCTTTCCATTCTATTCACCTGACCATGTTTATGCTTTTATTTCTCCCTTCACCTTCCTCATCACTTCCCTCAATCTTCCCTCCCTTCTATTAGCCCCCCTTCCTTTATTTACCTTTACCCTTACTACTTCTTCCCTCCCATTTAACCTCCACTCCCTGTTCTTTTCCCTTTCCCCTCCTATTGTTTGTAGGGCAAGTTGAAGTTTTATACGTAACTGAGTATGTTGTTATCTCCTTGAATCAATTCCAATCAGAGTAAAGCTCAAATAATGTTCATCTCCCTCCCTTTTACCCCTCTACTGTAATATGTTTCTGTGACTCTTCCTGTGATGTAGTTTATCTTTTTCTGCCTCCTCCTTTTCTCCTCTTACAATTCTTTCATACCCTTTAATTACTTTTTTATCATCACCACAATTAGTTTGTACCCACTCTTATCTATATATATGTCTTGTAAATGTCATGATAAATACACAATTCTCAAGATTAACAAGTATAATCTTCCCTTATTGGAATGCAAATGGTTAGCCCATATTGTATTTTTCCCCTATTTACTTCTTTATGCCTCCCTTGAATATTGTATTTGAAGATCAAATTTTCTTTTCAGTTCTAGCCTTTTCATCAGGAAGGAATTCATTGAATGTCCATCTCCTTGCCTGAAAGATTATATTCAGTTTATCTGGGTAATTGATCTTTAGTTGTAGTCCAAACTCCTTTACCTTATGGAATACCATATTCCAATCCCTCTGATCTTTCAATGTAGAAGCTGCAAGGTTCTGTGTGATTCTGACTGCAGTTCTTCAATATGTGAATTATTTATATCTGACTGCTTGCATTATTTTCTCCTTGATTTTATAGTTCTTTAATTTGGCAATAATATTCCTTGGTGCTTTCAATTTGGGATCTCTTTCAGGAGGTGATAGGTGGATTCCTTATATGACTATTTTGTTGTCAGGATCTAGGACCTCAGGACAGTTTTCCATGATGATTTTCTGGAAGATATTGTGCAGGCTCTTGTTTTCCTCATAGCTTTCTGGTGGACCCACGATTCTTAGGTTTTTTCTTCTGGATCTATTTTCCAATGAAATGCTTTACATTTTCTTCTATTTTTTTCATTCTTTAGATTTTGTTTGACTGATTCTTGATGTCTTGTAGAGTCTTTAGCTTCTACTTGTCCTATTCTAATATTTAATATATTATTTTCTTTCTTTAGCTTTTGTACTTTCTTTTCCATTTGTTCAATTTTTCCAGTTAAGTATTGTGCTTCCTTATTCAATTTTACTTTTAAAATTTTGCTTTTAAAAGAGTTGTTCTCTTCAGTGAATTCTTTTTTTATTTTATCACTTGCATTTTTAAAATCATTGGCCAATTTTTCCTCTCCCTCTCTGATTTGTCTTTTACAATCCTTCTTGAGCTCTTCCAAGAATGCTTTTTAGGCTCGAGAGCAGTTCATATTCCCTTTTGAAGTTTCAGATGTGGGTATAATGTCAATGTACTCTTCTTCTGAATTCGTATTTTGGTCTTCTCTGTCCCCATAGTAAGATTCCAGGGTGTTTGTTTTTCTGATTTGCTTCTTTATCATGGTGATAAGCTTTTTCCTGACTTTTAAAATGGATCTCTTCTTCTGAGGCACAAGGGGATTCTGTTCCACGTTTCTTGTTCTGAGAATTTAAGGCCTTATTACTGACTTTGTATGTTGTGACTTCTGGTTCTTTCGGTTAGAAGTTACACAATGCTGTGGCTTATGTGGTGTTAACTGGCTGGTGTATGCCAAGGCCAGGAGACTTCTTTGTGAGTTTCCCCAGGTTTATACTGAAGGTCACAATGTGAAGACTGGGAGAGAGGTGGTCTGGTTGCAGGAGTTTTCCTCCTCCCCAGATTGAACCTTGAACACAGACAGGATCAGTCCAGGTAAACCACCATCTGCTCTGGTGTTTATCCAATTCCCCTGGCTGTGCTAAGGCAAGCCTGGTGTCCTGGTAGTAGTGTTTACAGGTTCCATACCTCCTAGTCTACAGAAGTTAGGCTTGCTGGGATGGCTCCTGTCCTGCACTTATCCCCTTCAGCCAAAGCAAGGGGTATTTTTCTCATCAATCTCCCTAGCCTCTCAAGCTGAGAGATTGCTTTGCCCCTTCTGCTGATTCCACCATTCTAGGATTTTTGCTGTGGATATATTCTCTGTATTTTTCAAGGATATCTGGCGAGGGTGAGAGCACTTACAGTTTACTCTGCCATCTTGGCTCCCAGAAGCTCAGAATATAAACTTTTTAAGAAAAGGAATGCTTTATGTTCCTCCTTCATCCCCTTTCCTTCCCCTCTGGAGTATCACTGTATCTCCTTGAATAATTTATACATTAAAACTGAAAACTCATTCTTTTGACATTTATAAGATCCAATTGTATGAGTTGTAATATTCCTGCATTTCTCACTGTCATTCTGTAGGTAAAACAATTAATTATAGAAGAACTCCACATTTTACAGAAGATTAATTAAGAGATATTGGGTGGGCAGAGGTCTGATGAGAAGTTAAACAGATTAGTCCCTTGATAGAAACAATTAAAACACAATTCCTAGGGAAATGTATTTAACCTTGATATGCCAAGAATTCACATTTTTTGAAGCATGATAAGAAAAATCAGATAAAGTTCATCATCTGAACCTAACCTCAAATTCTTTATACATTTGATTTAATTGTATGCGGTTATTATTGCCTATGATCAGTTAATTAAAGAACCGAAGAAACATTTCCAATATTGTTATGGATGGCATCCCTGTTTCCCTGTCATTCTCTTTTTGTAAATATATACAGAGAAAGAAAAATGAAATGAAAACAGACAATTATATAGTGAGAGAAAAGTATGGGGAATGCTTTCAGTATACTAGATAAAATATCACATTTGGTTTATAAGACTTGAATGTAAATATTAGATCTGCCACTAATTATCTGTGATAACTTGGACAAGTCTTTGATCTTTCTGGGTTTCAGTTTTTCTCTATAAAATTAGAGTTAGGTTAGATGACTTTGTTAATAATACTAACATCTCAAATCAGATAACAACAGTAAAAATAACAGTGCTTTAAGATTTTCACTGTGTTTCATATATGTTGATTCGTTTGACCTTCACAAAAGTCCTGTGCTATTTTTTAAGTTCTTCTCTTAAGTTTTTCCCTAGGTTACAAAAGTAGAAACTGAAGCACAGACATTATTCATACAGCTGACAAGTGTCTGAGACAGAATTCAAACTTGTCTTCCTGACCCCAAGGCCTCTGCTTTTTCCACTGCATCACTTAACCGTTCCAAACACTTGTTTCTCCCTTTACCTGTATGATGTTTTGACTATGGACAGTGGCAATCTGACAGAATCAAAATGACTTTGAGGCAGAAGAGAGAGGCAGACAGATAGAAAGAGAGAGACAGAGACGAGAAAAAGCAGAGAGAAAAAGAGAATGAAAGGGGGACAGAGACAAGAGAAAAAGAGAACTAAAAAAGACAGAAAGATAAAGAAAGTGAGTTGCATCCTAATATTTTATCCTTTGCCCCAAATGCAGGATCCTGATGGATTATCAACTCTACTCTGAAATTGTTCTGTTTAGAAGGAACTCTCTTCTGTTCTTTGCCCACGAAGAAGAAAAAAGAGAGGGATAAAGGAAAGCTAACATCCACTCAAAAGATTTGTGTATTTGAACACATCTTCTTTTACTTCGTCCACTCCTTTCCCATTCCTCACTATTTTCATTCTCATCAAGTCACATGAAAGACTCTCCAGGCCTACTTTCATTTGCCTTCTTCAGAACTTGAAGGCACTTTGTACTGTTTGAATTCCAAATTATGCTAATTTTGAAAATCAATGGAGAGAGGAGTCAATTTTAAATAAATGATATCCTGCCTGCCCAGTTAAGCCTCCTCCTTAATCTGTCATTACTCACACAGGTGCCGACTTTGCTGAGACCAGTTTTCCTGACTGATGTTAAATGTGAAGAGTGAACCATAAGGAAATGAGAGAGGGAACCACTATTTATTAAACATCAAAGGGATACAAATATATGATAAAGAAAAACTGAGGCCCAGAGGTCCAAGCACAATTTATTACTAGCAAGGCTAGCAATAAAAAAGGATACAAGATAAAATGGATTGTCAGTTTTCAATTTCACAGCACCTACCATGTGCCAGGCACTGAGATAAGTGTTGTGCAATTATCTTATTTATTTCTCACAATGATCCTGTGAGATACGATGCCTATTTTACATTTGAGACCACAGAGGCTAAATGACTTGTTCAAGGTCACATATAGTGTATCCAAGGTCATATTTGAACTCTGGTCTTCCTGACTCCAGGTGTGATGCTGTATCCACTGTGCCACCTAACTGCAAATATAATTCTTTCCTAGCACTTACATTATTGCAAAGAGAGACCAAGACAACATGTCTGTCTCTAATGTTTCTTTCAACACTATAATTTTACTTTATGTACCAAGATGCTGTGTGTTTCTATCTAGTCTTATACCAACTAAGTGGAGAGTTTATCTTTTGGCTATTAATTATATATTGCTGTTTGCAGGTTGCCATCTTGGTTCTGGCAAGCTATAAGTTTAAATATTCTTATGGGCTACATGCACCATCTGTTTAACACTGTGTTTTATTCTACAGTAAATCAAAAATGTAATGCATCTCAAATATCATCCACAGAAATACTCCTTCCAGTGGTTCAAATACGAATCCATTCATTTTACCTTCACATGTTAAATTGTTTTTTTCATATACCCCTCTAAAACCTTCACAGGATTTCCACCCATTGGAATCTTTCCTTTCAATGTTTTGATATCACATGGATACCAAAGCAACGTACCCAGCTCTCTACCTTTTTAATCTTTAGCTTTTAATATATGAGTAATCTACCATCTTTGTATGATCAAATTTGTAACATATATTACACTACTTTCTGCATGCAGTTCACATTTCCAGATATAATTTAGTCTATTTATTTCCCTCATATATCTCTCCATCATTTTTTGAGAATTCAATTTTTTGATTCCTTGTATGTTTCTTGTATCCTGTGATTCACATCTATACACAAGTATTGGAAAAATGTGGAATTTATTTCTCAGAGAAAAATCTCAAAATTTTTAAGTACTTCACAGTTTTATAAATATACTTCAGTATGCTTTCTTCATCATATTCCATTTTGGGTTTATTTAAATTTCAGTTGGTAACATTGATGCAAAATATATGCATGATGGACAAATTCTATTCTACTCAGTTAGCAGTGTATTTGAGTCAGGACAATGGGAGTCTTTCATTCTTTTAAGTTTTGTTAGCTCCAAAAAATGTCAAGAAGTTACAAAAAAGGTTTATCAACCAAATTTGTCCTTTGACCTTTTGTCTTAGGGACTGCACTACAATATCTTGAATTTTCATCAGTAAATAAACATTTTGGAATTAATCTCATTATTTTATTGTTTAACCACATAATTTTTCTTTGATAAGCTAGTTATTTTTTTAAATCTATCATTTACATAGTAGGTGAACTTCTATTAACTGTATGTCTCCCGGAGTTTGAGGTATTCAAAATATATTTCCCCTAGTAAGCACTTAATACATTTTAGGGGTTACAATTTGCCCGAATGTTTGCTGAATTTGATAACAATGAAGAAATTGAAAGGAGAAAAATGAATTTAGAAAGGATTCTGCATCTGAAGATCAAAATATGAGAATCACAAAATCTTATGTAAGATAGGATTTTAGAGGTTATCTATTCCAACAGTTCACCTTGCATAGAAATACTTTCAACAGAATGCCACTAGACTTGGCCTGAATATCTCTTTAAAGAGGCACTTCACCATCTTTTGAAGTGATTTCTACCATCTTTAGTAAAGTTTTGTTTTAATTGTAACTCTAGTGTATCAATCTAAGTTCTGTCCTTTGGAGCTACATAAAAATCAGTCTAATCACTTTTCTGTATGACAATCCTTTAAATAATTGATGATAGGTATCAGATAACTTTCATGTCTTCTCTCTTCTAGGCATAATTTCTCAATTCCTTTAAATATTCTTCACCTGATATTACAATCCTAGTCACCTCCTGTAGGTATGCTTTAGTAGTCTCCTTAATAGGATACCTAGAACAGAATGTAATATCCCAATATGGTATGATCACCATAGAATACAGTGTAACTGTAACCACCTTTATTACTGTACTGTAATTTCATTAAGTGCATATTGATGCATACTTTTTTCTCTTTATTTTCTTGTGTTTTTGTTTTTTTTTATTATATGACTTTGGCAATATGGAAACGCTTTTTTGTATGAACTTCACAAGTATAATTTATATCTTATTGCTTGCCTTCTTATGGAGTAGGGGAGGGTGAGTGAGTGGGAAAGAATTTAGGACTTAACATTTTAAAATTAACGTTAATTATCATGTGTAATTGTGAAATATATGCATATACATATTTACATATATGTGTATGTGTGTGTTGGTAAAGACAGACATTATTCTGAGCATGAAGATTAGTTAGTGCAAAATTACCATAATGGGAAAAAAGGCATCATGTAATTATGGGTGAAGAACAATGAATAGATCTGTACGGCTGGACCACAGAGCTCATAGAGCAGGGCAAGGGGATTGAAAATAGGAATAAGACAGATCCAGATCATGAAAGGCTTTCAATATCAAACAGGAGGGATTTGTATTTGAACCTTCGTTGAATAGTAGAGTGACATGGTCAGACCTAAACTTCAAGAAAATCATGTTATTACTATGTGGAGGATTAATTAGGACGGGAAGAAACTTGAAACAAGGAGACCAATTAGGAGGCTGTCAAAATAGATAAAAAAGGTGAGAAGGGTATGGATTGAGTTGGAGGTTATGTGAGTGGAGATAATAGGACATCTGTGAGACATACTGTAGAAGTACAGATAAAATCTAGCAACTGAATGAATACATGGATTAAGAAAGGAGATGATGATATCATGAAATGAATGAATGCAAAATTATGCATTAATCACATCCTGTAGAATGCAATAATTTCCTCATGAGTAGAGATTACTTTGTGAGTAGTTTCATTCTTTGTACTTGTAACCCTGGTATAAGACATAGTAGATGTTTAATAAATCTAATTGATTGTAAAGCAGTGAGGTACAAATAGAAAATCAAGACAATCAGGTTTCCAAGGAATTTATATACTAATTTTCAGGCATTAGGCACTCACAAGTCCTCCCAAAGCAAGGGGTCATACTTAATATACATCAGATTGAACTTCTCCTTTACAAAAGTGGAAAGTTGATGTATCATGACAACAGCTTGGACACAATTGGAGGATAGTAGCAACTTTTTCCCATTTCTTGTTTTCTGAAGGTTTGGTAGCATATACAGAATATTCATTAGTAAGTCATTTTGACTACATTTAAAAAATTATTTAGAAAAAGAAGTGCTGTGATAGCTATGGGGTTAACCCATAAGAAAAAATGGTGTTAAAATCAAGGAAGAGGGGTTGATAGGAGGTGGCGACTGCAGCAAGCTTTTTCATTCATAAGGTTCTCAAAAATTTTAGAACTCAACCACTTATTAACAAGCATTTTATCGTACTAAATACAGGTCCCAAGGAGAAAGAGTTCTTAGTATCAATATGTAAGAAAGACTCATTGGAAATATGTAAGAAGAATGCTGTCTTTCAGAAAGTCACATGAATGTTAAACTATGGGGAATCTATTAAAATATATAGGGTTATCCATGTTTACATATACTGGTAATGTTGCAAAGAAGACAAACAAATTTATTCACCAGACTTTTAACTGGATGTGAACATTAGGCCAATGATGTTATAATTAGTATAGACAATAGCAGTGGGACAGCTTTGAGACTCCACCTGGTAGCACTTAAGCTGGTTGGGAGAGATGAGGGCCACCTTTGAGTATCATAGCAGTGGGAAAAAGAAATTTTTCTTAAAAAGAAATATTCATTAATTTTTCTGTATTTTGTGGAGAAGTAAATTTTGATTTTTCTTACAAGTCTCTCCACTTTCCAATCTATCATCCACATATCTATTAATGTGATTTTCCTCAACTATAGGTCTGCCCACATTACTTTCTCTATAAATTACCATCTCTCCCTACTGTCTCTAGGACCAAATATGAATTCCTCTAAATAAAGCCTTTAACCCTCTGGCCTCAGCCTCTATTTAAAATGACCTATAATTCATTCACACTTGTCTTTCTTGATATTCCTCATACATAAGACTATTTTCCATCTCTTTGACTTTTGTATATAGTGTCTCATGTCTGAAATTAACTTTCACCTCAACTCCACCCCATAGAATCTCTTGTTTCCATCAAAACTCTAATCAATGAAGAACTTCATGAAGGCTTCTTTGATTACCCCAAAACTTCTGACTTTCAGCTCCCAAAATATGCCCTTTGTTTGTTTTCTATGCAATCAGCTTATATCTGTATAAATGCATTTATGTACACATTTTCTTCCCATTAGAATGTATATTCTTTGAGGTAAGGAACACTCGCATTTTTAAATTTTTTATCTATGACCCTTTGCCTGGCACATAGTAGGTACTTTATAAATGTTTGATGATTTATTAATCTACTGGTAGATGAAAGTATGCTCTGCACAATTGGTAGATAGAACCACGTAGATCATTAAAAAAAATGGAACTGTGATTTTATTTATATAGAAAAATTCCAGTCAGAAATTCTCAGCTAACATAGATCAGCATTTTATTTGAAACTTATTATCTGGGTGAGCATCATGGGGCACATAGATTAAATGACTTTCTCAAGGTCACACTGCCAGTATATATCAGTTGTGAGATTTGAACGTACATATTTCTATTTATGAGACTACCTTCCTACTCACTATATCATTCTGCCTTTCACACAGGTTAATGAAGTAGATAAATATAGGTTTCCTTTATACTTTTCATGGAAAGCCAAGACCATGGCAGGGCTCATGACAAAAAAGAATTTCTGTAGCTTATACGGATGGGCTAGAGCTTATGTGTTCAGATAAATGAATTTCATTTTTTTAGGCTTAAAAGAAGTTCATATGGATCTCCAGTTACCATCAGTTCACATAGTAACCAGGAATGATATAAAAGACTGAAATGATAGAGCTCCTTCTGGAGAGTGTAATAGTTACTTTATGACAAAGGAAAGATTTGCATACATCTATAATATTAAAGAATGGCTGCAGGACCCAGGGAGATCAGACACTTTACTCATTCCCTGACATGCATATGGTCTGACTGAGCTGAGTCATGGCAGGGAACTGGCTTCTAATGAGAGGGGAGTAAGATGTCTTTTGTCACACTTTGAATCAAATTAAACCTTGGGGAAACATTATTTGAAGCTTAGGTTGGGGATCGTATCTAACTTTCCTCATGGGGGTTAGGAGAGGGTCAAATGTAAATCCGGTATGGGACAAGTATTTATTTTCTACGCACAAAAGGGGGTACTAATGGACTGAAAGGCAGCACATATAGACAAAATTGAAAATGAGATTTAGTGTAACGTTACTTATGACTATTGTTATGTTCTCTCTGAGAGAGAGAGAGAGAGAGAGAGAGAGAGAGAGAGAGAGAGAGAGAGAGAGAGAGAGAGAGAAATAATTATACCCAATAAGAATATAAAGCAGTTCACAGGTATACTGAATAAATATTCTACATTTCATGTTGTCTCTATACCATCCAAACAAATCTTAATTTATGTCTCCAGATGTGCCAGTGACTAGTATTTGGCTTCTCCCTGTGTGCTAGAGTATTTTTGAGAAACTCTTCCCCAGGTTGCCAGTGGAAAGGAAAATTTCTGACTACACACACAAGAAATGCTGAAGGGCAACAAAGTCTCTTATTGCACATTTATAAAACCTAAGCAGAACTCAGGAACTTCACATATAACTACCATTATAACTTTTTTAGGATGTTGTTGCTTAAAATTTATCCAAATATAACTACTTTGGGTGCTCTCAAATAATCATTTTATATCAGCTTAGCTCTGCACTGTTCAAATAATTCCTACTCTGGAACTTCTGGGAAAATGAACCACACAGGTTCATCTATTAGCTTGTGGATTTCTTCAAAAGCATTAGAATCATTGCTCAGAATTCGTCTATTGCTATCATTCAGCTCTGACCAAAAGAAGCCAGACTTCTAGGTCTCTTAAACTCATATTACTGTTTCTGGTCTTGGATATATCCTACATGATATAGTTAATCAGAAAATACCATTGTATAATTAAGCACCCCAACATACACAGAGGGAACTGCTATCACAGCTTCTTAGATCTGCATTCATAAAAGGAAAGGCAATGTTTGAGGGGTTAACAATCACTTTAATCAAGCACTTATATCATTCACCTACTTCAAGGGAGTCAGCACCCTGAACTTCAAAGAAAATACAGAGAAATCAAAGATCAACAGACATATCTTCCTCTGCATGAATTCAACAGGTCCAGCTGTCTGACCATAGTTACCAGAGAGGGAAGCACTGACATCTGGGTTTTCAAAGCCAGGGGGCTCCTTAGTGGCTTCACAGTGTCCTCCTCTGCCTAACAAACACTTCCAATCAGTAAGTCCCAAAATAAAATCCGCACCTCAGAGTCATTGTACACTTCTTGGATCCAGAGGACATCACATTCCTTGAGAACCAGTGCCTCATTAACAAAAGGTTACAGATCTTTCTAGGCCTGACAACGGATGAGAAAGATCCTGTTTAATCACATTATTCAGAGGCACTTTTACTAAAACAAAAGCAGCAAAAGATCCAGCCAGTAAAGAACACATATAAGATAGGCAGCTGAAAAACCAAACTCAGCTTTACATTGGAAGGACATATGCATTCACTTGAATTTGCTTGCAGTCCTAAAGAATTCTTACATAATTTCTCAAAGGGGAGAAGTTCTTGAGAGTGGTGGGGCATTATATTTTGAAACAAGAAAAGAGAACACATTGGTATAAAGCAAAATGTATTTCATTTAACAGCATAGCAAAAAAAGAAAAGGTTGATAAAATGTTTATATATAGTTGTTCTTTATGCTCAAAGAGGACTAAAATAACATCACTATGTCAGGGTCACAGTACATTGTGTCTGACTGTGGCTGATCAGGTCAATATAAGCTCAAAAGGCTCTACCTTAGGTTTGGCACAATGAGTCCATATAAACTTTTGGAGTGAAGATGTCTCTAAATTTGCACACCTCACATTTTTTTTGAGTTGCTGCAATTCTGCTTTGCTCATACAGCACAGTGCTTTAGGTACACCACACACATTCATTCCTAATACTTTGAATTCCAACTTCTCTTCCTTCCTCTCTCACCCCCATTCCCACTGAGAAGGCTAGCAATTCAACATAGACAATATAGTTGTAGCTTTGCAAAAGACATCCATAATAGTCATGCTGTGTAAGACTATATTTCCCTCCATCCTATCCTGCACCCCAGTTATTCTATTTTCTCTTTTGACCTTGTCCCTCCCCAAAAGTGTTTACTTTTAACTACTCCCTCCTCCCATTAGCCCACCCTTTTATCATTCACCCATCCCACTTATCCCCTTCTCCTCCACTTTCCTGTAGTGTAAGATGAATTTTCATACCAAATTGAGTGTGCATGTTATTCCTTCCTTAAGCCAAATGTGATGAGAGTGAGTAAGCTTTCCTTTTTTCCTCTCACCTCCCCCTTTTCCCTTCCATTGAAAAAGCATTATCTTGCCTCTTTTATGAGAGATGCTTTGCCCCATTCCTTTTCTCCCTTTCTTCTCCCAATATATTCCTATTTCACCCCTTAATTTTATTTTTTAGATATTATCTCTTACTATTCAACTGACCTTTTGCCCTCTGTATATATATATATATTTGTGTGTGTGTGTGTGTGTGTGTGTGTGTGTGTGTGTGTGTATAATCCCTCTAACTACCCAAATACTGAGAAAAGTTTCAAGAGTTACAAATGGGATCTTTCCATGTAGGAATGGAAACTGTTCAACTTTAGTAAGAGCCTTATGATTTTCCTTTCCTATTTGTCTTTTCATACTTCTTTGACTCTTGTGTTTGAAAGTCAAATTTTCTATTCAGCTCTGGTCTTTTCATCAAGAATGCTTGAAAGTCTCATTGAATGACCATTTTTTACCCCTGAAGTATTATATTCAATTTTATTGAGCAGGTGATTCTTGCTTTTATTCCTAATTCCTTTAACTTCTGGAATATCATATTCCAAGCCCTTTGATCCCTTAATGTAGAAGCTACCAGATCTTGTGTTATCCTGATTGTATTTCCACAATACTTGAATTGTTTCTTTCTGGCTGCTTGAAATATTTTCTCCTTGATCTGGGAACTCTGAAAATTGGCTCCAATGTTCCTAGGAGTTTTTCTTCTTGAATGTCTTTCAGGTGGTGGTTGATGGATTCTTTCAGCATTTATTTTACTGTTTAGTTCTAGAATATCAAGACAATTTTCCTTGATAATTTCACAAAAGATGATGTCTAGGCTCTTTTTCTGATCATGGTTTTCAGGTAGTCCCACAATTTTTAAATTGCCTCTGCTGGGTCTATTTTCCAGGTCAGTTGTTTTTTTCCAATGAGATATTTCACATTGTCTTCTATTCTTTCATTCTTTTGGTTATGTTTTGTAATTTCTTGGTTTCTCATAAAATCATTAATTTCCATCTTCTCCATTCTAATTTTTAAAGAACTATTTTCTTCAGTGAGTTTCTGAACCTCCTTTTCCATTTAGCTAATTCTCCTCTTTAAAGCCTCATTTTCTTCATTGGCTTTTTGGACCACTTTTGACATTTAAGTTAGTCAATTTTTAATGGCGTAATTTTCTTAAGCATTTTTAGGGTCTCCTTTAGCAAGCTGTTGACTCTCTTTTCATTATTTTCCTGCATCATTCTCATTTCTCTTCCCAATTTTTCCTCCACCTCTCTTATTTATTTTCAAAATCCTTTTTTGAGCACTTCCATGGTCTGAGAGCATAGCATATTTATTTTGGATATTTTGGATGCAGAAGGCTTGACTTTTGTGTCTTCCTCTAATGGTATGCATTGTTCTTCCTCATCCCAAAGGATGGAAGAAAATACCTGTTCACCAAGAAAGTAGCTTTGTATAGTCTTATTTTTTCCCCTGTTCTGAGCATCTTCTCAGTCAGATATTAGATTTTTGAGTCCTTTGTCAAGAGGTGGGTACACTCTAGTTCTCAATTCCTCCAAGGTGCCACAATCAAGGGAGAGGTGTTTCCTCCTATCCTAGCCTGTGCTCTCGCTTTTCTGCCCAGGATCTGTGAGTAGAATTCCCCCTTCACAATCACCTCCAGCTCCACCACACCAGTGCTCCTCCTCACCCCAGGGCTGCTACTCAGAGCAGAGTTCCAGATAAGTGGCTCAATTCTCTCAGGGTCTTTAGGCAGAGGGCTCTAAAAATGGAAGCTGCCACTGCAGTAGCTGCTGCTGGAGGGGCCAGACCATGTTCCTTTCTCACTCAGGTGAAAGAGATTTCTCACTGACCTTTGAAGCTCTCTTTGGTATTTATGGGTTGAGCAATCTGGGAACTGCAGTTGCTGCTAGGGATTCTAATCCCTGAGGCCTGCTTTGGTCCTGTTGCTGCTGCACTGCTTGGCCAAGGCTGAGCTGCGCTCCACTCCATGCCTGGTGTGATAGACCTTTCCTGTTGGCCTTCCAGGCTATCTTGGGCTAGAAATCTCTTTCATTCTGTTACTTTGTGGCTTCTGCTGCTCTAGAATATGTGTAGAGTCATTTTTACAGGTATTTTATGGGCTGTTGTGGAGAGCTTTTATAACTCCATCCTTCCACTCTGCCATCTTGACTCCACCTCCTATCTTTCACTTTCTTTTATTCAAGTGTATAAAATAACTAATATGTAACTGCTTTATATAATTGCACATATATAATCTATATCTGCTTGCTTATTCTTTCTGGGAAGGGGTAGAAGTGGAAGAGAGGGAGCAAAAATTTTGGAACTCAAAACTCTGAAAAATGTTTAAAACCATTTTAACATGAAACTGGGGAAGGGAATAAAATATATATTAAAATTATTCCTTCTACTATAACTGATGGCTCCACATGTGGATTGTATGGTGCTGGCTGGTGGAGAACTTCTATTTTCTTGGCGTTGTCAGTCCAAAATGTTGACCAGAAGAAGAGAATCAATGCATAGTCAGTTGAATCTCAGCATCAGAGGTTCCATTGAGTGAATAATCTGCAAACAAAAATTCATACATCAATTCTCTCTTCACTTAATTTTTGGCTTATAGCCCTTTCAAATTAAATAATTTACTGTCAGTACAGTAGCTGACCTTGACACTGTTTTCATGTTTGCTGAAAGTATTTGACAACATTGCTGAGAACATCATGCTAAAAAGCACAGGAGTCAGCAGACAACCCTAATTCACTCCACTGGTGACTGAAAAAGCAGAAACCATGCAAGTATGGTGTCATGAAACTGGCATACAATACTGAAAAAATTTGCCATGATTCAGGACAGACAGTATCAAATGTCTTGTTCAGATCAATGAATGTTGAATACAGATCTTTGTTCTGCGCATGACATTTCTTCTAGAGTTGTTGAGCAGCAAATACCGTATCAACCATTTCTCAGTCCTTTCCAAGGGCATACTGGCTTTTATGTAGATGACCATAACATGTCCATACTCCTACTGAGGATGCTGGCAAGAATCATGTCACCAATGACTAAGATAGAAACAAACCTGCTATTGTCACAGGACAATCTATTTCATTTTCCTTTATAGAGACAGACAATGGAGACATTCTTGACCTCTTGAGGGATAACCTCCTCTTGCCATATATCTGAAAGGTATCAGTCAGATTTTCTATGAACACTGGACTCCCTGCCTTGCCAGTCTCAGCTGGAATAGATTTAGTACCAGGTATTCTGACACACTAGGGAAGCTGAATGACATTCGATACCTTGTCTTTGGTTGAAAATTCAACTATAAAAGGATTGAATTTACCCTGAGGTATATGATGAATAGCATGAACATTGACTGATGACAATCTGTTGAGAATATTATGGAAGTGTTCAACCCATCTCTCCAGGATCATGTCCCTATCAATAATAAATGTAGATCCATCAGCCCTGAGTAGTTGAGAGGCACCATTGCTTTTTGTCCCACAAATACTTTTTAAGACATCATAAAATTGCCTTGGATTGTCACTCTTAGTGTAAGACTAACTTCCATCTGCCTTCTTACTGATGCAAAAGTTCTACATCTCTCTAAGCTTTCCTTGCATGTTACTTTTGATGGTTTAAAATGCTGTGTTCTTAGAAATAGAGGAACTGTCATGTTGGTAAATTCTGTGGAGTTCTCGCTTTTTGTTTAGGAGCTTCTGAATTTTCCCATCATTTTTGTCAAACCAACCTTAATGTTGGAGAGTGTTCTGGCCCAGATGAGCAAATGCAAAGCTGTATACCAGATCTTTCAAAGATGCCCACTTCACTTCATTGTTGCCAACTGTGTGTTGGTTTAAGCAACCTTGGGAAGTATTCTAATCTGTTTATAGTAAGTCTTCTGGTAGTCATTATTACTTGGGACCACCACTTCTGTAAAATGTGAATGTTTAGCTTTGACAGGGTAAGTCTATGATCAGTCTCACATTTTGCAAATAACCTTCTTCACTCTCATATCTCTTTTCTCCTTACAATAACCCAATGAAATGCCTATGCTCATTGTGAGAGCGCATCCCTGAAATTGTATTGTGTTTAAGTAAATAGAAGACAGTGTTGGTGTCATGAGACACATAAGTCTTGAGTAGTGACTACTGTTGTTGCTGTTTCTGACTCCTTTCCTCTCAAGGACTTCCTGCCATGTCTGTTAGTCTGGGTCTACTTTGGCATTAGTCATCCAGAATTACAAGCTTGTCCTGTTTTGCGCATTGATGATGAGGTCTTTACTTCCTCATAAAATTTTTCTTTCACCTCATCAATATTTATCATGGTGGAAGCACGCATACTGATGATGGTAGAGTGACATTTTCCTACAAGTGGCAATCTCATTGTCACTAACTTGTCATTCATTCCTTTGGGGAGGCATACAAGCCTGCTGACTAGATAGATTAGTTTTGATTGCAAAATCTATGCCATTTTCACAGAGCACCCCTTCACTGTTGCCACTCTAAGAAAACATATATTGATCTCTGATGAATGACCTTGGCACCTTCAGTGTCTAATGAATTGCTAATTATTCTACAATGCCTGTTTCATCTGCCTTCATGGTGGTTGAAAAATCATTCTTATCTACTCATTCTGCTGGGAAAGGCTTCACATGCTTAGAGTAGAGACCCCCTCCCCCTCAACTCATCCATGTACTTGAAGTCCTTGCATTACCCTCCACCTGATTTAGGCCATCTTCCAAAATGATTTACTTGGGTGAGGCTGCTGCACATTCTATAGCTTCTTGGTAGCACAGGTGAAAGTTAGATGAATTAGGTAGACACCAAAAGTGAATGAGGAGCCTTGTAAAGGGTTCAATAGCCCTCAAATCAGAAGTACTCAGCTTCTTTGTATACCCATCAGGATACCTATTCTCATTCATTCATTCATTCATTCATTCATTCTCTCTCTCTCTCTCTTTCTCTCTCTCTCTTTCTCTCTCTCTTTCTCTCTCTCTCTGTATACATACATACATATATATGCATGTGTATATGTATATATAACATACATAGGCATATATATACACACGTACATTCACACATACATATGCATACACGCATATGTCTTAGACATAGCCACACAGAAAATTTAACAACCTAGAAACAGTCAGAGCTGGTTCCAGCACATTCCTATTTATAATAGTAGAATTTCTTAGATCATGAATTCAGAATAAAGGGAGAGGTTCATCCTCATGCTTCCAACCTAGTGCAAGTTTAGGACTCTTGCAGATTTTCTCCATGGTACAGAGGAAAGAGAACTGTCTGTGGAGTCAGAGAACTTAGCTTCAAATCCTGCCTTGAACACATATTTATGTGGCCTTTGACAGGTCATTTTATATTTGTTTGCTCAGTTTCATCATTTGGAAAAGGAGGATGGTAGAACTTCATGACCTCGTGAGTTCTTAAATTTATTCTATCATGATGGTATGAAAATATAGATACACATGTCTCCTTTGAGATAAGAGGAAAAAGAGGAGAAAAGGTATGAGAAGAAGGCATATAAAACCCATTAAGCTATTGTGTTCTGGAGATTTCAGGGTCCTAGCAATCCCAAGAGCATTCTAGTGTTTTGTGGTTTTCATATATTGAGTTGAGATTTTCAAGGAGACAACATTTCTAGTCTACACTATTCATGCTTACCTATAGTTAAAAATAGGATAATATTCATAGATATTCCTATTTATAGGGATAGTACTTGTATCCTATGAAGAAAGTGTATAGTTCTTTAAACTATAGTCTTTATTAAAATACAATTGTTCACTCAAGTAAAAATCTTTTTTGTTTTCTTATATAAGCAACTTCATTTTAACTAAACATTTTCAATTTAAATACATTAAAACTATAATATAAAAGCACTTTTGCAGTACCAAAGATTTCATTTTACATAAGTCAATTTGAATATGCATGTAGCAATGTATATAGCATCTCTTGTACATGGAAATTTGAGATTAATTTTTTCTCAACCCAGGAATCATGTTGAATCTTCATTGTCTAAAAAGAGTGGACCTTTCAATCTGCACACTCTAACTTTCGGTTTTAAAGCAGTGGATTTTCCTAGAAGTATTTTTAAAGGGGAACAAAAAGGAACAACAACACCAAAAACAACCATTTTTATCCTAATCTAACCCCATTTTTATCTTATTGACCAGGTGGAGGTAATGCACATGCTACCTGGAGACCGTTTATGAAGATGTATTAGCATTAGGATTAATGAAAGTCAGGAACACCCTCATTTAACTATGTGGAAGGGGTGTAATTTGTCTTTAGTGCTGGGTGGTTTTAATGCTGAACAAAATATATGTGAACGCCTGGAAAAGATGCAACCTAATTAAAATACTTCAGAGGAGTTCTAAAAATGGAAGAATGTGTCTAACTTAATGGAGCACTTTGAAAATCTTGTTGACATAAGGATTTCTAAAGTTCATTATTGTATTAATTTTAGAATACCTTTGATGATATTCTATATTAAAGATTAATGGTTGGGTTGAAGTCATACCTGACAAGAAAAAAATTGAGAGAGGGAAGAAAAGTAAAAGATCTTTTCATAGGGGCACATTTTCTTTAGCTAGTGACATATGAATTGTACATGAAATCAAAATTTTTATCTAATTTCATCTTGCTTTTCTTTGTGTAGATGATTTTGACAGTCAAATGGGAAACACAAAGCATTTGGATGATTGTATATGTAACATATTGCACAAACTTTTAAATTCAGATACTGAATAACTATAATGATTTTATTATCCAAATTAATGAAGGGCTGATTTTTCAAAGGAAAAAATTCAGATAAGAAAAAAGTCTTCCAGATGTTGCATGTGTGTGTTTGTCCTTCCCATGCCGTCAGAGAAATGATGACATGACTTGTACTTGACTTTGTTTTGAGTGAGGGAGGGCTGTGCAAGTGACCAGCCTCACTTCTTCTCCAGAGCCATCTGAATCCAGTGACCAGATATTCATCAGGATGACTGGAGATGACCCAGGATGAGGCAATTGAGGTTAACTGACTTGCCCAAGGTCGCACAGCTAGTGAATGTCAAGTGTCTGAGGTGACATTTGAACTCAAGTCTTCCTGACTCCTGCACTGGTGCTCTATCCACTGCACCACCTAGTTGTATGTGGTAAATACTTGAAGTATACTGTAAAGTTCATTTGCAAAAGAATTAAGGGCTATTCTCCTTGGCAACTAGGTAGCAAGATAGATAGAATGCCAGGTCAGGATTCGGGAAGATGTAAATTAAAAATCCTGCCTCACTGTATGATCCTGGACAAATCACTTGACTGTGTTTTTCTCTTTTTCCTTATCTTTAAAATTAGCTGTAGGAGGAAATGGAAAATCACTTTATAATCTTTGTGAAGAAAACACCAAATGGGGTCACAAAGAGTCTGACAATACCAATATGACTGAACAACAATAGCTGGCACTACTTCTAGGTAGGGCACTAGATTTGAAGAAATTAGAGAGTATCCACTGTAATGCATATATATTAGTACTTTTTTGTTACTATCTCTCAAAATTTGGGGCCTAGAGCTGTGTCATGAGGTAAACAGTTCCGGGTGTGAACATTTCCTATAACAATGTTGAAGCATCCACTGATAACAATGTTAGAAAATTCTTGAGGTCATTTGGTTGAGTGAAATGTCCATGGTCCCACAGTACCTCAGCAGAGTAAGAAGTTCAACTTGATCCTAGTCCTTTCTGACTTCAAAACCAGTCACAGTGTGCCACATTCCATCTCAGTGTAGGCCAACAGGCCTAAAAAACCCCAGGATGGACACTGGACAAGATTGAATCTGAAATTTTGATTTTAGGTTTCTTCTGTTTCCTCTTCTGATTCTCTATCATTTTAGACTTCAGAATTCTGATCCTTCTATAACTCTCCACAAATACATCTGATCTCCAAACTCCATCGTTTGACTTTCCGATGCTCCTCCTAACTCTCCCACAGCTACCCTCAAAATTTGAATTTTTATGCCTTCTGATTCCAAAGTGTCAGCTGACATAAAAGACTAATATCAGGTAACACCACCAGATTTTTAACAATTGTCTCAGAGTAATTGTACTTTTGTTAAAAGAATAGTGTCTCATACCCATTAGTGACTCAAAAAGGTTGGAATTTTATACTATTTTCGTAGTTTCACTATAGCCAAAGTATGAGATAGAGTCACATATTTTATCAGTAGGCTTATCTTTATATTTTCAATTATGCCATTTAATATGAGAAACTCTTGATGAAAAAATATAAAAATTTTAGGACCTTCTAGTAAATAGACAAAAGATGCCCCAGTTTAGAACACAGAAATATTGATTCCTTTGCAAATGAATTAATTTTTAAGTATTGTTATTAACAGCTTACTGCTTAGTTTAAACAAAGGAAATGAAGCAAAGAACGAGGCTGAAAAATTCGGAAATTTTATTTAATATACCATTACTTAAAAGATGTTGGGGCTGAATCACCTATTGAGGTATGTTGGGTTTTAGTAATGGAATGGGAACTCAGCTATGCGTCTGTCATTGACTTAAAATCAAGTATGAAAAGGAAAAGATTTGGAGATGGCTCACTCAAAATAGAAGTAGAAGGAAAGGAGAATGGAGTTAGAGTTGGTTGAAGATCAGATTGCCTAATTCATATAAAAATGTTTTGTTATTATGGACAAGAGAGGACTTTTATAGACATAAGCTTAGCTAAAACATTTTTTGGGAGGTAATAGGTAAACTTGGTACACTGGGATGAAAATGATTAAGAAATTCAATAGTTAATGTGACAGGAGTTTTTTGTTGTATCCAATCAATGATTAACTGTAGGTTGAAAGTGCTATTGCTAAATAGGTTATTTAAGTCTTGCTCTATGCTATGTCCTTTAGATTGTAAGCTCCTTGGGAGCCAGATCTTTGTTTTATCATTCTTTTTATGCTTAAGATTAGCAAACTGCCTCATAGTGGTAGCATTTAATAAATGTTTGTGAAGTTGAGCTGAATGGTAGCTATTCATGCTAAAGTCATGAATTTATAATAGGAATGAATGCAAATTGTATTTAGTGATCTATGATCTCTCTGGGGAGACTTGAGAAAAAGCCATTACTATCTGTCAACAGTGACCCTTAAAGTACCTATATATAGAACCAAATTGTAGCAAGTTTTCAGAGAAAGTGGCTAGTCTTGATGGGGGGAAAGTAATCATGGGTATCTCATTGATCAATTTTTGTTATCTCTGATTCATTACCCATGTCCTGGAATGTATTAATCCTGTGACTTCTCCAGAGAGCCTTTGCCTTTGCAATCAAAGACATGCATTTCTGATGAATCTTTACCAGTCAGTCCTTAAATAGGGAGTGGGGGTGGGGAAGAAATGTTGGGTGCCATACTTACTGATGCACTTATTGGTAGAGTAATTTCTATACTCATCTTAAACTTTTACATTTGTTATGGTAATAAGAATTAATTACTGGAAAACATGCACCTTGGAATCCATAGTCTGACATTCAAAAAGTCTATCATCTAGGTCTAAGATATAAGATATTTAAGAGTGAGATGTAGCAATTTTGAGTCATTTGCCCTTATTCCCTAAAGATACCCTTTTAACTAGCCCAAAGTCCAACGTTATCTAATGTGCTTTTTGTACATTAAAAAAAACTATTCTGAAAATATGTGTTATGTTGTCAACTTCTTTTTTCATGGTTGGACATAACCTATTAGTTTTACATCTATAGGTCTGCATCTATAGATACAGTCTGATACAAAATATAAGATTTATTGCAAAAAAAAAAAAAACAACTTCCTTTATATATAAAAAAAAGTGTGATTGTTACCAGACCAATTATCCTTTCTTTTCATACCAAAAAATCTGATTTCTGTAGTAGTCAGGAATTATTCCCCTCAAAACAGATAAAAAGGGGGCAGAGCCAAGATGGCAGAGTAGAAAGACGCACATACACATAGCTCTGAACCCACAACCCATAGAACATCTGTATAAAGTAACTCACGGTGAATTCTGGAGCAGTGAGGCCACACCACAGTGGGGCGAAGGAGATTTCTGTTCCAGAGGGACCTGTGAATTTCTTGAAAAAGGTCAGTCACGCTGAGGACGTGGAGCCCAGCCCAGCCCTGCCACGGCCGTGGCACCAAGAGAAACAGATTTGAGCAGGCTTCAGTGACAGGATCTCCAGCGGCCGCGCAGGTCCCTCCACTCACAGGTGACGGGGGTCAGTGAGAGGGTCTCTTTGGCAGGTCGAGAGGGGAGTGGGGTGCCCCCATAACTCAGGTCCCCTCTGGAGGCAGAAGCTGAGGCAGTGGCAGACCAGGACTCACCAAGCAGGCAGGAGCCTGGATCAATTGTTGAAGGTCTGCGCATAAACTCCCTGAGGGAACTGAGCCTGAGAGGAGGCCCTGCCCCTACCTCAGCACCTGAACTTAATCTCATGCTGAATTGCAGCCCTGCCCCTGCCCAAAGCCCTGAGGCTGGGAAGCAGCATTTGAATCTCAGACCCCAAGCGCTGGCTGGGAGGATCAGGAGGCAAGGTGTGTGTGAGGAGAATATTCAGAGGTCAAGTCACTGGCTGGGAAAATGCCCAGAAAAGGGAAAAGAAATAAGAGTATAGAAGGTTACTTTCTTGGTGAACAGGCATTTCCACCCTGCCTTTCTGATGAGGAAGAACAATGCTTACCATCAGGCAAAGACACAGAAGGCAAGGCTTCTGTGTCCCAGCACACCCAATGGGCTCAGGCCATGGAAGAGCTCAAAAAGGATTTTGAAAATCAAATTAGAGAGGTGGAGGAAAAGCTGGGAAGAGAAATGAGAGACATGAAGTCAAAGCATGAACAGCAGGTCAGCACTCTGCTAAAGGAGACCCAAAAAAATGCTGAAGAAAATAACACCTTGAAAAATAGGCTAACTCAATTGGCAAAAGAGGTTCAAAAAGCCAAAGAGGAGAAGAATGCTTTCAACAGCAGAATTAGCCAAATGGAAAAGGAGATTCAAAAGCTCACTGAAGAAAATAGTTCTTTCAAAATTAGAATGGCACAGATGGAGGCTAATGACTTTATGAGAAATCAACAAATCACAAAACAAAACCAAAAGAATGAAAAAATGGGAGATAATGTGAAATATCTCACTGGAAAAACAACTGACCTGGAAAATAGATCCAGGAGCGACAATTTAAAAATTATAGGACTACCTGAAAGCCATGATCAAAAAAAGAGCCTAGACATCATCTTTCATGAAATTATCAAGGAAAACTGCCCTGAGATTCTAGAACCAGAGGGCAAAATAAATATTCAAGGAATCCACAGAACACCGCCTGAAAGAGATCCAAAAAGAGAAACTCCTAGGAACATTGTGGCCAAATTCCAGAGTTCCCTGGTCAAGGAGAAAATATTGCAAGCAGCTAGAAAGAAACAATTCAAGTATTGTGGAAACACAATCAGGATAACACAAGATCTAGCAGCTTCTACATTAAGGGATCAAAGGGCATGGAATAGGATATTCCAGAAGTCAAAGGAACTAGGACTAAAACCAAGAATCACCTACCCAGCAAAACTGAGTATAATACTTCAGGGGAAAAATTGGTCTTTCAATGAAATGGAGGATTTTCAAGCATTCTTGATGAAAGCACCAGAGCTGAAAATAAAATTTGACTTTCAAACACAAGAATGAAGAGAAGCATGAAAAGGTGAATAGCAAAGAGAAGTCATAAGGGACTTACTAAAGTTGAACTGTTTACATTCCTACATGGAAAGACAATATTTGTAACTCTTGAAACTTTTCAGTATCTGGGTACTGGCTGGGATTACACACACACACATGCACACATGCACACAAACACAGAGACAGAGTGCACAGAGTGATTTGAAGAGGATGGGATCATATCTTAAAAAAATGAAATCAAGCAGTGAGAGAGAAATATATTGGGAGGAGAAAGGGAGAAATGGAATGGGGCAAATTATCTCTCATAAAAGAGACAAGCAAAAGACTTATTAGTGGAGGGATAAAGAGGGGAGCAGAGAGAAAAACATGAAGTTTACTCTCATTACATTCCACTAAAGGAAAGAATAAAATGCATACTCATTTTGGTATGAAAGCCTATTTTACAATACAGGAAAGTGGGGGATAAGCGAATAAGCAGTGTGGGGGGGATGATGGAAGGGAGGGCATGGGGAGGAGGGAGCAATTTGAGGTTGACACTCATGGGGAGGGATAGAATCAAAAGAGAATAGAAGTAATGGGGTACAGGATAGGATGGAGGGAAATATACAGGGAGTCTTATACAACACAACTATTATGGAAGTCGTTTGCAAAACCACACAGATTTGGCCTATATTCAATTGCTTGTCTTCAAAAGGGAAGGGGTGGGGAGGGAGGGAGGTAAAGAAGTTGGAACTCAAAAGTGTTAGGATCAACTGTCGAGTAATGTTCTTGCCACTAGGAAATAAGAAATACAGGTAAAGGGATATAGAAAGTTATCTGGCTCTACAGGACAAAAGAGAAGACGGAGACAAGGGCAGAGAGAGATGATAGAAGAGAGAGCAGATTGGTCATAGGGGCAGTTAGAATGCTTGGTGTTTGGGGGGGGAGGGGATAAAAGGGGAGAAAATTTGTAACCCAAAATTTTGTGAAAATGAATGTTAAAAGTTAAATAAATAAATTTAAAAAAAAACAGATAAAAAAATGATCTTTTAACATATCTTCCATTTCCTTATCTTATTTCTCCAATTCACCACCATAGTTTCTTAAGTGAACCAGTATTCTCTTTTCTTTTTGTCTCATATAAATATATGTAAAATATCATTTTTATTTTCAATAATGCATTGTTAAATTCCCCTTCCTGTATTTCTTTTATCCATAAAATTGTTCAGTCATTGGATTTTGTAGATTTGCATGTCAATACAACAATTTAATTATAAGAACTAACGTGAATAAATTTGAAATTCTCAGTACAAGCAACATTTTTAGACCAATGAGGTCTTTTTCTTTTTTTTCCAGAACCTGAATGGAAGAAGTTGATCAGAAACAGTTTTGTGAGTATCTAGAATAACTTTTGTTTTCCATTATATTGACTTCTCTTATGAAATACAGAGTATGCTGAAAACTGTACACATTAAGTAGAGGGAATTATTTCTCTCTACCCACTTAAGGTTTTGTTTTGTTTTTGCTACCAATTAAATTAACTCACTAAAGTTTGTAAATAATATCAAGGTATAATAATTCATTGTCAGCTAACTATTCTTTCCCTCATTATATCCATAGATATTTGAAACTTTTAAAATTCAATAAGTTCTACTACTCCTCTCTTAAAATACTTACTATAATGAACTTGGGTTGTTTCCTGGTCTGAGAATCTATTCAAAAATCCCAAATCACATCCTAACCTTAATGACTGCATGTAGTCTAGCTTTTCAATGTAAAATTAGTTTTCTAAGAATTAGATTCTCTTATATTCTAACTTTCTCACTAGGTATAGGACAATTGTACATAGGTCTACCAGTTCTTGCTTACCCCCTACTGGTTTTCTTTTGCATATAACCTACATGAGATGAAGGAAGAAAACAATTATATCTTAACTAGTTACTATATACCATGCACAATACTGATTTATTGGCAAACACTGTGTCCTTTAATCCTCATAACCCTCAGATATAGGTATTTCTATTCTATTCTATTCTACTCATTTGCAGTTGGGGAAACGGGGAGATAGAGGTGATTTACCTAATAAACTTTCTGAGACTAGATAAGAATTCAAAACTTGCGAACTCCCAGACAGCCATTTTATCCATACTATCCATACAGCCATACTATCAGCTCTAAGGCAAAGCAAGGGAGATTTCATTTTGTCACAAAGATAAAACCTCATGCATACTGTGATTGGCTGAAATATATCTTCTGTGGGAACTAGTTTCAGTGAAATACATGTCTTTGTCATATATTCCCATGTAATAAAAAAAAAATTCATTTTGGTAAAAAAAAAATAACTAAACAACCAACCAATCAGTTACAAAGCTCTTCTGTAATGAGGGAATGACCCCTGGTTATGTGCTGTGTTTTTGATACCTCAGCTGAGGGGAAAAATGGAATTATTTTTTTCCAACTCCATAAGATATCAAAACTTTTATTGGTGGCTGAGCATGACTGTTATAGTGATAGAACACAGATACCCACAAATCCCCTAATAAGAGTGACAGAAAACTTAGAGAAGTTAGGTTGGTCCACCCTGAGGACAGCCTCCCTAAGGAACATTGTTAACCATGCTTTCTTACCCCCTCCCATTCTCATTTACTTCTGGCATTAACATTAAGTTTTTAGTACTAAAAGCACTGATAACTAACCCCTACACTGAGGTAAACTTGTGTCCCACTTGAAATCAATGACTAAAGATATAAGGTACCCTTTCCCTTTTTTTCGTCTCTATTAGCCTATCAACTACACCCTGGATACTTTGAGTTCCACCTAATGCTTTCCCTTCAATGTAATAAAAGCCAACTTTGAATGGTTTCTGACCTGATTACCTCTGAAAGCCTCATCATTACAAAGAAACTGTGACTTTCATCATGATGCTTTCCCACTTTCATTGTGACTGTTCTGGATATTATTACCTCATACAGAGATGAATTTCATAAACATTTTTTAACCACCTACCATGTGCCAGGTACTATGCTAAGAATACTAACCAGTAATCTTATTTCTACCTGCCAGTCATTCTGGCAGATTTTTTTAAAAGCCCATTTCATCCACGAAGCCCATTTCATCCTGATCTTTTCAGCTAAAAGTGACCCTGTCTTTAACTGAACTCTAATAACTCTATGTTTCTATCTTCCTTGTAGAACTTTCAAAATGCCCCTTATATTAGAATGATCTCTATGGATGTATTTTCTCCCTGGCTACCCTTTGAGTGGTATGACAACAGGAAACATGCTTTAGAGCTTGGAAAAAATGTTTTTAATATGTGTTTGTTTCAGGGTTTCATGTACCCCTTTGGCAATCTGGTAAAGTTCATGGAACCATTCTGACAATAATATTTTAAAGTATATAAAATAAAAGGATTAAAAAGTAAATGAATAATATTGAAATGTAGTCATCATAATATTAGGTTACTAAGAAGGTCATAGGCAACAAGTTAAGACCTATGACCTAGAACACTATTAACAGAACATTCATAATAAATACTTGATAGATGAATAACTAAATGAATGAACATAAAATTAAGAAACCTGACCAAATTCATCAATATGATTTCTTTTCCCAGTTTTGTCCTCTATCTCTCTTGATTTTCAAATTTCTTTTTGAGCTCTTCCATGGCCTGACACAAATCCATATAGTTTTTCTTGGAGGCTTCGGATGTAGGCATTTTGAATTGGGTGACTTCTTTGGAGTGTGTGTTTTGATCTTTGTTACCATAATAACTTTCTATAGTCAGAATGACCCAAGAAAATCATGAAAAACAAGTCAACAGCTTAGTAAAGGAGTGTGATGGCAAGTAAAATAGGATCTTTTGCTGTTTTTGTTATGGTATAAACAAATTCCTCTGACTGAATCTTGCTTTTATCAACCAAGAGTCTTTACTAGGAGTGAAGTACAGAAACAAGAGTTTCTTTAACTAGAAACAGTGTATGTATTTGTACTGTTAATATGATTAAAGATCTTCCCCATTAATTAATGGGCCTTTTCATTAAAAGGAGTTTAATTAGGGAAGATCTGTAGGAAGGCCCATACCTTTTGTTAATGGGGCACTGATTCTCAAAGATGCCCTCTGGCTCTAAAAAAAGGTATAAATATTCTGAGGGTGAGGTTTTACTTTGGGGTTTACTGACTGGAATTGTTTGTCTGGCCAGAAGAAGACTCTGGGAAGCCACTAAGGAGACCCCTTGTTTTGAAAACCCAGATGTCAGTGCTTCGCTCTCTGGTAATTATTGTCACGCAGTTGGATCTGTCTATTGAAATCAGGTAGAGGAAGCCATAACTGTTGATCTTTAATTTCTCTGAGTTTTCTTTGAATTTCAGGGTACTGACTCCCTTGAACTAGGTGAATGATACACGTGCTTGATTAAAGTTATTGCTAACCCCACAAAAGTTGCCTTTTCTCTTATGAATGCAAATCTAAGAACCTGTTATAGCAGACCCCACTGTGTATGCTGGGGTGCTTGCTGTTACAAAAAGATGAAAAAAATACTTAAGAAAATAATGCCTTGAAAAATAGACTAAGGGAGTAGCCAAGATGGCAGAGTAGAAAGATACACATATGCTAGCTCCAAACCCACAGCCCATAAAATACCTGTAAAGAAGAACTCCCAACAAATTCTGGAGTAGTGGAAGCCACAGAACAATGGAGCAGAGGAGATTTCTGTTCCAGAGAGACCTGAAAAACCAACCCAAAGGGTCCATCATGCACTGGACCCTGAGTAGAGCCCAGCCCTGCCTTGGCCAAACAGCACTGAGAGATCCAAACAGGTTTCAGGGACAGAATCTCCAGCGGCCGTGCAGGCCCCTCCACCCACAGGCATCAAAGGTCAGTGAGAAAGTCTTTTTGTCTCATAGAGAGGGGAGTGGGGTGTCTCCATAACTCAGGCCCCCTCAGAAGGCAGCAGCAGAGGCAGCAGCAGATAGGGGCCCCCAAAGAAGGCAGGAGCCTGGATCCATTGTTGAAGGTCTCCCGTAAAGCCCCTGAGGGAACTGAGCCCCATGTAACCACCCTGCCCCCACCCAAACAGCTGAACTTAATCTCACACTGAATAGCAGCCCCACCCCATGACAGCCCTGAGGCTGGGAAGCAGCATTTAAATCTCAGACCCTAAGGACTAGCTGCACAGACCTGGGGGCATGGTGGGTGTGGAGAGCAAATTCAGAGGTCAAGTAACTGGATGGGAAAATGCCCAGAAAAGGGAAAAAAATAAGACCATAGAAAGGTACTTTGTTAGTGAACGGATATCTCCTCCCTTGCTTTTGGATGAGGAAGAACAGTGCTTACCATCAGGGAAAGACATAAAAACTAAGGCTTCTGTATCCCAAACATCCAAAATAAATATTCAATGGGCTCAGGCCATGGAAGAGGTCAAAAAGGATTTTGAAAATCAAGTTAGAGAGGTGGAGGAAAAACTGGGAAGAGAAATGAGAGACATGCAAGAAAAGCATGAAAAGCAGGTCAACACCTTGCTAAAGGAGACCCAAAAAATGCTGAAGAAAATAATAACTTTTAAAATAGGCTAACTCAATGGGCAAAAGAGGTTCAAAAATCCAATGAGGAGAAGAATGCTTTCAAAAGCAGAATTAGCCAAATGGAAAAGGAGATTCAAAAGCTCACTGAAGAAAATAGTTCTTTCAAAATTAGAATGGCACAGATGGAGGCTAATGACTTTATGAGAAACCAAGAAATCACAAAACAAAACCAAAAGAATGAAAAAAAAAATGGAAGATAATGTGAAATATCTCATTGGAAAAACAACTGACCTGGAAAATAGATCCAGGAGAGACAATTTAAGAATTATGGGACTACCTGAAAGCCATGATCAAAAAAAAAAAAAAACAGCCTAGACATCATCTTTCATGAAATTATCAAGGAAAACTGCCCTGAGATTCTAGAACCAGAGGGCAAAATAAATATTCAAGGAATCCACAGAACACCGCTTAAAAGAGATCCAAAAAGAGAAACTCTTGGAACGTTGTGGCCAAATTCCAGAGTTCCCAGGTCAAGGAGAAAACATTGCAAGCAGCTAGAAAGAAACAACTCAAGTACTGTGGAAATACAATCAGGATAACACAAGATCTAGCAGCCTCTATATTAAGGGATTGAAGGGCGTGGAATAGGATATTCCAAAAGTCAAAGGAAATAGGACTAAAACCAAGAATCACCTACCCAGCACAACTGAGTATAATACTTCAGGGGAAAAAAAGGTTTTCCAATGAAATCGAGGGCTTTCAAGTATTCTTGATGAACAGACCAGAGCTGAAAAGAAAATTTGACTTTCAAACACAAGAATGAAGAGAAGCATGAAAAGGTAAACAGCAAAGAGAAGTCATAAGGGACTTACTAAAGTTGAACTGTTTACATTCCTACATGGAAAGACAATATTTGTAACTCTTAAAATTTTTCAATATCTGGGTAGTGGGTGGGATTACACACACACACACACACACACACACACACACACACGCACACACACACAGGACAGAGTGAATGAAATAGGATGGGATCATATCTTAAAGAAATGAAATCAAGCAGTGAGAGAGAAATATATTGGGAGGAGAAAGGGAGAAATGGAATGGGGCAAATTATCTCTCATAAAAGAGACAGGGAAAAGACTTTTTAGTGGAGGGAAAAAGAGGGGAGGTGGGAGAAAAACATGAGGTTTACTCTCATCACATTCAACTAAAGGAAGGAATAAAATGCACACTCATTTTGGTATGAAAACCTGTCTTAAAATACAGGAAAGTGGGGAAGAAGGGGCTAAGCCAGGTGGGGGGGAAGATGGAAGGGAGGGCAGTAGGAGGAGGGAGCAATTTGAAGTCAACACTCCCGGGGAGGGGCAGGATCAAAAGAGAGAATAAAATCAATGGGGGGCAAGAGATGAGAGAGGGAAATACAGTTAGTCTTACACAACATGACTATTATGGAAGTCATTTGCAAAACTACACAGATATGGCCTATATTGAATTGCTTGCCTTCCAAAGGGAAGGGGTGGAGAGGGAGGGAAGTAAAGAAGTTGGAACTCAGAGTTTCAGGAACAACTGTTGAGTTCTGCTTTTGCTACTAGGCAATAAGAAATACAGGTAAAGGGGTATAGAAAGTTATCTGGCCCTACAGAACAAAAGAGAAGATGGGGACAAGGGAAGGGAGGGATGATAGAAGAGAGGGCAGATTGGTGATAGGGGCAATTAGAATGTTTGGTGTTTTGGGGTGAGGGGAGGGCACAAATGGGGAGAAATTTCGCAACCCAAAATTTTGTGAAAATGAATGTTAAAAGGTAAATAAATAAATTTAAAAAAAAATAAAAAAAACGATAAAAGGAAAAAAAAGGAAAAAAAAAGAAAAAAGAAAAATAGACTAGGCCAAGTGGTAAAAGAGGTCCAAAAAGTCACTGAAGATAAGGATGCCTTAAAAAATAGAACTGTTCAAATGGAACTGGCAAAAAGGGCCAAAAGCTCACTAAAGAAAATAATTTCTCAAAAATATGATGGAGCTAATGGATGCTAATGATTTCAAGAGAAATGAAAAATAAAAACAAAACCAAGAAAACAAAAACTAGGAGACAATTTGAAATATCTCATTGGAAAAACAATTAACCTGAAAAATATATTCAGGAGAGATAATTTTAAAAATTATTGGACTACCTGAAAGGCATGATAAAAAAAGAGACTAGACATCATCTTTCAAGAAATTATCAAACAAAACTGCCCTGATATGGTAGAACCAGAGGGTAAAATATGAATTGAAAGAATCCACCGATCACCTCCTGAAAAAGATCCCAAAATGAAAACTCGCAGGAATATTATGGCCAAATTCCAGAGTTCTCAGATTGAGAAGAAAATAATGCAAGCATTCTGAAAGAAATAATTCAAGTATTATGGAGCCACAGTAAGGATTTACCAGCTTCTACATCAAAGAATCAGAGGACATTAAATATGACATTCCAGAGGACAAACAAGCTAGGATTACAACCAAGAATCACCCACTCAGCAAAACTGAGTGTAATCCTTAAGAGAAAAAATGGAAATTCAATTCAACAGAGAACTTGAAAGCATTCTTGATGAAAAAACTAGAGCTAAATAGAAAATTTGACTTTCAAACACAAGACTCAAGGGAAGCATAAAAAGGTAAAAAGTAAAGGGAAAGCATAAAGGACTTAATAAAGTCAGACTGTTTACATTCCTACATGGGCAGATGATATTTGTAACTCATAAGACCTTTCTCATTGTTAGGGTAGTTAGAAGGAGTTTATATAGATAGAGGACACATGTGAGCTGAATCTCTATGGATAATAACCTAAAAAGTAAAAGTAGGCATTGAGAGAGGAGTGAACTGGGAGAAAATGAAAGGGACAGATAAATTAGGAGAAATTATCACTTTTCAAAAGGCCAAAAAAAAGCTTTTACAGTGTAGTGGAAAAGGGGGGAGGTAAGGGGGAGTGAGTGAACTTTCCTCTTAACAGAGTTAGCCCAAAGAGCTAACAACATGCACACTTAATTGGGTATAGAAATTTATCTTAAACCATTAGAAAGTAGGAGGGGGAAGGGATAATAGGAGGGATGATAAAATGGAAGGAAGATGCAAGGAGGGAGTAATCAGAAGGAAAACTGTTTTAAGGAAGGATAGGGTGAAAAGAGAGAGAGAATAATATGAATGAGATGAACGTACATGGAGGAAAATACAGTTAGCAATTGTAACTGTGAAAAAAATTGAATCAAATTCCTCTGATAAAAGCTTCTTAATCATATAGAGAACTGAGTCAGATAGATAAAAACAAGAGCCATCCTCCAAATGATAAATGATCAAAATATGTAATTCATTTTCAGATGAAGAAATCAAAGCTATCTATAGCCATATTGAAAAAAATATTCTAATACTATTGATTGGATGAATATAAATTAAAACAATTCTGAGGTTTAAGGCAAATTATTCAATTAAAACAATTCTCATATCTATTAGATTGGTTAATAGGACAGAAAAGACAAATGTTGGAGGGGATGTGGGAAAAATGAGATATTAATGCACTGTGGGTGGAGTTGTGAATTGATCCAACAGTTCTATAGAGTAATTTGGAATTATGCCCAAAGGGCTATAAAATTATGCATACTCTTTGACCTAGAAATACCACTAGTAGGTCTGTATCACAAAAGATACTTTTAAAAAGGAAAAGGACTTATATATACAAAAATCTTTATAGCAGCTCTTTTCTGGGGTCAAAGAATTGGAAATTGATGGGATTCCCCTTCACTTGGGGAATGATTGAACAAGTTGTGGTATGTGATTATGGTGGAATCCTACTGTGCTACAAGAAATGATGAGTGTACAAAGTAAGAACAATATTGTAATCTCTGAATGACTTAGATATTCTCATCAATACAATGATCCAAGACAACTCTGAAAGACTTATGATATAAAATGCTATCAATCCCCAGAGAAAGAACTCTAGTGTCTGAATACATATTGAAACAAAGGTGTTTTTTTTTTTTACTTTTTATTTTTCTTGAGTTTTACTGTATATGTTTTCTTTTCACATCCTGACTATTATGGAAATGTTTTGCAGGACCCAACATTAATAACCTATATTGAATTGCTTGCCTTCTCAATGAGGGGGTGTGGGAAGGGAGGAAGGGAAAGAATTTGGAACTCAAAGTTTCAAAAATAAATGTTTAAAAATTATTCTTACATGTAACTGAGGAAAAATAAAATACTGGTAAAAACTGACTACAAAGTAATTGCATGGGGAGGGTAAAGAAACACCATAGAATTTGTATGAATATGTACAGAACAAAAATGATAAAATGATAATACAAATGAAAACTATAATAATGGAAATGGAAATAACACTGTAAATTACCTTTACTAATGGTAATCTAGGGCAAATCATATAATCTTCCTGGAGTTTAGAATCCTCATCTGTAAAACAAGGGGTGGGACTTAATAACCTTTAAGGTCTTTTCTTACTCTAAATGTAGCATCTTATTGTCTCACCTGAGAGTGATCTCCAGACCATGGTGGGATTTCAGAATGACATATGAGGGAGAGAATTCTATCATATTCATAACTCAAGTATATGGAGTTGATCACCAGTATATTCTGTTTCTTTTTCCCCCTGGGGGGACTAATCACTAATATGCAAGTATGTAAGGATTTAAGAAAATAGTTCACAAATCTACCTTGAAGATGTATTTTTATGCAATTAGAAAAATATAATTTCTTCAACATAGTTTTGTAAAAGAGCATTAATGTCTTCTGGATTCCACATTTGCTCCCTAATTCCTTTGAAAATGGATGCATATCAGATAAGAAACAATGATTCTTCATGAGAGAATAGCAACAGCAAAAATGGCAACTTAATAGGTTTTAAATCCTGAGCTATTTCAGGTAGGGGCAATTCAAGTGGGAGTCCTAGACACTGTAAATCTATCTTAATAATAACAGACAATTTATCAACAGCCCAGGGACAATTTGCTGTTGATATCTTGTGCAAACAAACACAGTGGAAACTTTTGCATTTTTTTTTTTTTAATTTTTCAAGAGTTATTTGACTTTGGTATTGAAGAACAGAGTGTATGATGCTGAGCTGTCTGTAAATTTGTGACTGACAGACACTAAGGAAACATCCTTTTATTGACATTTTCATTCATTGTTAATCTCCAAAATGGAGGAAACACATCTATTTTAAAAGGAAGATAAAATGCATTCATAATAAGAAGAGAAACTGAGTAGAGAAAAACTTCCATCAAATAGTTCTAATAAAATACTAATTTCCAAGCAATAGAGGAAACTGACACAAACATGTCAAGTTCACTAATAGATAAATGGTCAAAGAATAGGAAATACGAAATTTTTAAAGAAAAAATAATTTTTTCATACCCAGATTAAAAATGTTCTATATCAATAATTGTAAGAAAAATGAAAATCAAAATAGTTTTAAGATTTTTCCTGTCATCCATATAATTAACAAAGATGATAAAATGAATTAATGAAAAAGTATTTGTTAAATATTTATATATGTACTTACGTACCTATGTATATACATATATGTACAAAGTGATATACTAAGTATTGGAAATACAAAGAGAGAAAACAAGGCAAATCTTATTCTCAAGGAGCTCAGAAATAATTAAGCAAAGAAAAAGGAAAAATCTCATGGTCCTTCAAATGCAGGGCAGAGAAGATAGTAAGGCATCTCATTTCATGCAATATATCTTAATAAATATATGGGTTTTTTATATTAGGCCATTTGATAGGTAAGAAGCTTCTTGTTGCTCTTCCCAGGCTCTTGGGTTCACTACTCATCACTGCAACTGGCTCTTGCTGTTGATACCAAGCATCTTCTCCATAAGGGTTATTTCCCCCAATTTTAGTTTCCAGTACAGAGCTGAAATCAAGGCTAATAATATGGTGGGGTATCAATATTTCCAAGGCTGTTGGACTGTATGCCATAAAGTGTCTTTTTAAGGATTTGAAAGGATGTGATATTCAGGATGGTTCAATTTATCTAACACATATTACCTCCTTTCTTTTTTCTCTGAGAAATAGTCTGATGTAGAGGTGCTATTGATGGAACCTTACTAAAGCTGCTGCCAATGCAATATTCTAACTTCCTTATAAGCCCCACTAAGCAGCAGACCCACTGTCTCTACGTAGGCATTCACACCCCTCACACACACCCTCCCAACCCTACACCCAATATCCTAACTTCTTAATATGGCTCACTGCTCACTAGAACAATAGGTATGTTCATGTAATGGGATACCAGCCACTGCTACTAGCTAGCCACTCCCTCCAGAACCATTCCTCATATTTCCCACAGAAACAGCAAGTTGTGTCAATGCACCCAAACACAACCATATCCATATGTCAGAGAGGAACACAGTATTCAGTCAATCAGAAAGCAGTACCACCAGGATGCTGGAGCAGGATGTGGACTCAAAAACCATAGAAGGGACTTTCCCTAAGCAGGTACTATAGCATCAATATCATGGTGAAACTCTGAATCATGAAATACAACATACTCTCCACGTGGAAGACAGAACCAAAACATTTATTCAAACACTAGAAAGTCAAATCCATCACAGTACCAAAAATCTATCCACAATAACAACGCAGAGAGCAACACCATCCTCAAGCCTTCCCCCTGCTAGGCTTCCCACAAACCAGCTCCATTAAATAAATTACAAACAGGCTTCCCTTAAACAAAATGCCCTTCTCACTTTCACAGCCAGTTGTGGGCTTGCCTGCATCCTTCAATTCTGATTATTCTTATGATTAACTTCCTCTTAGCTCTGCTATAGCTCTGCCTCTTCCTCTTCCACACTCCTTGTTTCACTTGTTCAGCAAGCTCCTCCCATCATAGGTTCCATGTGGCTCAGACTTCCACATGACTCAGGCATATTACATGGGTTTATTAATGGATGGGAAAGATCTCCCCATTAAAAAGCAAAATTACATTAACAATAAGCAAAAATACATTATTAATGTAGGCACTTGTGGAGTAATTGTAAAGAACTGACCTAGAGTGAATACATGATGTACTTATTATAATGTCTTATTATTATGTCATTATCATATATATATATATATATATATATATATATAAATATATATATAAATATATACACACACATATCCCTCCCCCAAAATGGGTTTTCCTGTATGTATTGTGGATAATAACATGCACAGTTCCACTGTGGCTGGGACTTTTCCCTATTACCTAATCCCTTAACAAACCCTCCTGCCTTTTTAAAATTCATAATTTCTGTAATGTAATTGCATCTTTACACTATAAAAGTCCATCTTGCTTTCTCTGAAGTCTCTGACTCCTCTTGGAACTTAGCCCACTTCATGAGAGGTGTCAATCTCAGTAAATGCCAATGCTTGGATTAGAGGTGGTCTGACTCTGAATTCTTTGAGACAGTTGCACCACAACACATCATGAAACCACAAGAGTTTTTGGCATCCCTGAGTGGGCAGAATCTAAACTAGTTTTTGGCATCCCTGGGTGGGCAGAGATTAAACCCCAACACTATAAGAAAGCAGGTACATTAATATATCATTTTTAAATCTCTGGATTGAATCAACTTTTCATTACATATAACTAAAAGTATTATGTTCTTTTATCCTAGCAATAACAATATAGAATATGTAACCCAAGGAGATAAAAAGTTGTACATATGGAATACTCAAAGCAATACATTTTGTGCTGATGATTTTATGTCTTAAAAAAACCCATGAAAACAGTTTTGAAATTGAAAAACAACAACTTAAAAACACCACTGCATAGAATGGCTAAATAGACTGTGAAATATACTTGTGAAGGAATAATATTATTCTATAAGGAAGAATGAATACAAGAAGTCCATAGAATTTGTTAATATATCAATTAAATACTTTGTGGGGCAGAGCCAAAATGGCAGAGAAAGCACTCAGATGAGTTGCCACAACATTCCTGTTCAAACAACTTTAAAATAATGACTCAAATCAAATTATTGAGGGGAACAGTAAACAAAAGGAAACATCATCCTAGTCCAAGAAACTTCAGAAGTCAAAAGGAGAGATATATGGAAAGACTGTGAAGTCTAGCCAAGAGCACACATGGTGACAAGACCAGTGGTAACACCAGAGGTTGTCAACAGAATCAGCATCAGCTTTGAGAGCTCTAGCCAGAGAGAATAAGGGAAATCATTCAGAAAGAGCTTACAGGGGACTCCTGTGCTAGCAGTGGGTATAGGATAAGATAAAATTTTATAATTCCATTCCCTATATCAAATTCTGGGTCACAGTTCAAGTGAAAAGAGAGGACTTTGGATCATGGAGAAGCATTATTGCTTCTGGTCTCAAGGGAGCAGGGAACATAAAGCACAGTGTTATTTCCTGGCAGAAGAGATTAGGGAATCTTCCAGTGTAAAGACTAGAAAGCTGACCATCTTTGCAGTGATCACATCTTTCCCCAGATTATCTCACCTCTGAGGCACTAAAAACTTACAGTCCCACAGAACTTGCTCTGAAAACAGAAGTGCAAAAAGACTGATACTTGAGAAAGTACACTCTCCCCACTCCATGCCAAAAACAGAGCCAAACATTAAGATAAAGTTCAACAATAAGAAATCCAATGAAAAAGGTGCAAATAAGAACACCAAATCCTAAACGTAAAAAGTTATTATGGTGATAGGTCAGATAACAAACTTAGAAGAAAATTATTTCTAAAAAGCTACCAATAAAACCTCAAAGGAAAAATAAATGGAATTGTACGCAAGTACAATAAGAATTTTTCCAAGAATTAAAAACTAATTTTCAATGCCAAATAAGAGTGGTAAAAGAAAACATGGATAAAGGAATGAGAGAGAAGGAGAAAATTATGTTAAAAGTTTGATAAAAGAGGCACAAAAATACTGAAAAAAAGTAAAAAACCTAAAATTTGTGAAATGTGTAAAAAGTTACAATACTTTAAACAACTCCTTAAAAAGTAGAAATATTCAAATGAAGAAAGGCACAAAGATCAACAGAGAAAATATTTCCTTAAAAATTAGAATTGAACAAGTGAAAGCTAATGACTACATGATGCATCAAGAAACAATAAAACACAGTAAAAAGAATGAAAGAAAAACAGAAAATTTATCTTGCCAGAAAAATAATTGACCTGGAAAACAGACAACAAAGAGACAGTTTAATAAGTATTATTAGACCACCTGAAAGCCATGATAAAGGAAAGAACCTAGACATCATATTTCAGAAAACTACAAAGAAAAAGTTCCTGATATTTTAGGACCAGAGCATACAATAGAAATTAAAACAATTTACTAATCACTGCCTGAAAGATATCCCAAAATAAGAATTCTTTGGAGTTTTACAGACAAATTTCAGAGGTCCCAGATCAAAAAGAAAATACTTCAAACATAAAGAAACCATTCAAATATTATGGATCTATAGTAAGGATCACATAAGTATTAGCAGCTACCACATTAAGGCAGCAGTGGTGTGGGATATAACAAGTACTGAAGGGAAAAGAGCCAGGATTAAATTAAAGCATAATCTACTCAGTAAAACAGAGTATGAGCCTTCAGAGGATATTTAATAGAGGAATTTCAAGCATTTCTGATAAAAGAGAATAGAAAATTTAACTTTCAATAACAAAACTCAAAAGAAACAGAAAGGTAAACATTATAAGAGATTCAATAAGGTTAAGCTTTTCACATTTTTATGTGGAAAAATGACACATGTAACTCCTAATAAATTTACAATCATTAGGGCAGTTGGAAGGATTCTATATAGACAGAGAGCAAACGAGTAAGTCAAGTATTTTGGAATTTTTTGGCCAAGATAAGGGGACATCATAGGAAAGGGGGAAGGGAAAGGGAAAATAGGAGAAATATCTCACATAAAAGAGACACACAAGGAAAAAGTCTTTAAAGTGGAGGCAGAAATAGTTGGAAGGGACAGGCCATGCTTAAACCTCACCTTATCTAAATTATCCAAGAGAGCACACACACACACACACACACACACACACACACACACACACACACACACACACCAAACTGGGTTTCAAAATCTATCTTATCTAACAGTGAAGGAAAAGTGGAGGATAAAATGGTTAAAAGGGAAAGTGAATAAAGGAAGGTTGCAGTGGTAAGAAGCAAAAGAGATCTTTGAGAACTGTATAAAAAGTGAGATGGAAAATGATAAACAAAAGAAAATGGGATATAGGAAGACTCACAGTAACCTTAACTGTGAATGTGAATGAGATGAATTAAGCCATAAAATAGAACTGTTCAATAAACATACTTGAAATACAGAGATATAGAGTTGAAAGAAGGAGCTGGAGTACAATCATGATCTCAGACAAAGCAACAACAAAAAGGACCTAATTAAGAGACAAGCTGGAAAACTATATTTTGTTAAAGACACCAGAGAAAATGAAATAATATCAATACTAAGCATATATGTACCAAATGGTTGGGCATCCAATTTCCTAAAAGATAATTTAACTGTACTATGTGAAGAAAGAGGTAGTAAAATTCTATTAGTGAGGTGTCTCAATTTTCTCCTCTCAGAATTAGATAAATATGGCCATAAAATAAAAAAAAAAAATATGGAGATGTGTAGAATCTTATAAAAGTGAGGTACGATAGAATTCCAGGTATAATTGAGTGGGAATAGAAAGAAGTATAATTTTTTCACAGTTCTACTTGGTACATTCACAAAAAAATGGAACAAGCATTAGGTCATAAAAACCACACAACCAAATGCAGAAAGGAGAAATATCAAATAATGCAATAAAAACTACATTTAACAAAGGGCAATAGAATCACAAATTAAAAAATAATTGGAAACCAAACCCAATTCTGAAGAATAGGTTGGTCAAAAAACAAATCACAGAAACAATCAACAATTTCATCAAAGAGAATGATAATGAGACAACATCCAAAATGTGTGGAATGCAGCCAAAGCAGTATTTAGGGAAAAAAATTATAGTTCTAAATGCATATATTAATAAAAGAAAGAGCAAATCAATGGATATAGGAGACAACTAAAAAAATTAGAAAAAGAACAAATTAAATGTCCCCAATTAAACACAAAATTGAAAATCCTGAAAATCAGAGAGAAGCATGAAAAGGTAAACAGGAAAGAGAAATCATAAAGGACTTACTAAATTTGAGCTGTTAACATTCCTACATGGAAAGATCATATTTGTAACTCTTGAAACTTTTCTCAGTATTTGCTAGTTGGTGGGATTAATGTATGTGTGTGTGTGTGTGTGTGTGTGTGTGTGTGTGTGTGTGTATGCATATATATGTATATATACTTATCTATATATGTACATATATATGTAGAGATAGATAGATAGATAGATAGATAGATAGATAGATAGATAGATAGATAGATAGATAGATGATAGATAGAGGGCACAGGCTGAGCTGAATAAGAAGAGATGATACCTAAAAACATAAAATTAAGGGATGAGAGAGGAACGTATTAGAAAAAGAAGGGGAGAAATGAAATGGGGCAAATTATCTCTCATAAAAGAGGCAATAAAAAGCTTTTTTAATGGAGGGGAAAAGGAGGGAGGTGAGAGGGGAAAAGTGAAGCTTATTCTCATTCACATTTGGCTTAAAGAGCAAATAACATTCACACTCAATTTGGTATGAAAATCTATCTTACATTACAGGAAAGTAGGGGAGAAGGGGATAAGTGGGAGGGGAGAGATAGAAGGGAGGGAAATGGGAGGAGGGGGTAATTAGAAGTAAGTACTTTAGGGGAGGAACAAGGTCAAAAGAGAGAATAGAACAAATGGAGGCAGTATAGGATGGAGGGTAATATAGTTAGTCTTTCACAACATGACTATTATGTAAGTCTTTTGCATAACTACACATGTATAGGTTATATTAAATTGCTTGTGTCCTCAGTGGGGATGGGTGGGGGGGGGGAGGAAGGGAGAGAAGTTGGGACTGAAAGTTTTAGGAGTGAATGTTGAGAATTGTTTTTGTATGCAAGTGGGAAATAAGAATTACAGGTAATGGTGTATAGAAATCTATCTTGCCCTATAAGAGAGAAGAGGGAGATAAGAGAAGGGAAGGATGTGATAGAAGGGAAGGCAGATTGGGGAAAAGGGTAATCAGAATACATGGTGATTTGGGGTGGGGGAGGGGAGAGATGGGGAGAAAGTTTGGAACTCAAAATATTGTGGAAATGTATGTTTAAAACTAAAAATCAATAAACATATTTTTAGAAAAGAAAGAAAACTTCCCCACCATTAGACAGATTTAAAAGGAAACTCTACCAAACACTAAAAGAAACAATTAATTGCAATACTATAGTACTTGAAAGAATACTATACTACTTGAAAAAATATGTAAAGAAGGAGTCCTACCACATTTGTTTTTGACACAAATATGGTTTTGATACCTAAACAAAGACCAAAGCAGAAAGAAAACTATAGACCAATACACTAAACAAATATTAATATAAAAATTTTAAGTAAAAGATTTGCAAGGAAATTACAGTAACATATCACAAATATCATACAGTAGGTCTAGGCAGGATTTATACCAGGAATGCAGGGCTGTTTTAATACTAGAAAACCATGTCTATGTTAGACTTTGCCAACAATAAAAACAACAAAATTATAAGATCATCCTAATAAATGCAGAAAATGCTTTTGACAAAATACAACACCCATTCCTATCAAAAGAAAAGATATACTAGAAATCATAAAAATAAATGGAACTTTTCTTAAAATAAGTAGCATCTATTTAAATCTAAGAGAAAGTATTATGTCTAATGGAGACAAACTAGAAGTCTCTCCAAATAAAATTGTGAAGCTAGGATATCCATTATCACCTATTATACTATATTGTACTAAAAATGCTAGTTAAGGCAATAAAACAAACAAAAAAGATATTGAAACAATATGAATATACAATAAGAAACAAAACTATCACTCTTTGAAGATATCATGGTGGTAAATTTACGTTAGAGAATTAAATAAAACACTTGTTGATATAATAATAATAAAAAAAATCCTTTCATAAATTTGCAGGATATAAAATAAATCCACACAAATCATCAGTATTTCTATATACTACCGACAAATCCCAGCAGGAAGAGACAAAAAGAGAAATCCCACTGAAAATAATTATATACAATGTAAAACACCTGGGAATCCACCTTCTAAGACAAACTCGGGCACTATATACACATTATAAAACTTTTTTTCACAAAAATTGAGACATCTAAGCAACTGAAGGAATGTTAATTGCTTATGGGTATGCTGAGCCAATAACAATGACAATTTTAAGTTACTTTACTTATTCAGTGTAATATGAATCTAACTACCAAAGAATTATTTTAAAGGTCAAAAAAAAAATAACAAAATTTACATGGAAGGGAAAAAAATGGTAAAATATATCAATGGAATCATTGGAAAAAAAAAACATGTGAAGGAAGGGAGCTAAGTATTACAATATTTTATATTAACTACAAAGTGATAATTATGAAAACAATATGGTACTAGCTACAAAATATAATGGTGGATCAGCAAAATAAATACACAGTAATTAATATCTGTGGTAATCTAGTATTTGATAAACTCAAAAGTCTAAGCTTTGGAGGTTAGAATTCACCATTTCACAAAAATTTCTGGGAAAATGAGAAAAATATTTGTCAGGTACCAGGTATAGATCAACATTTCACACTGTAAACCAAGATGAAGTCAAAATAGAAAAAAGTGATTTAGACATACAGCATGATAGTATTAGTAAATTATCTTAGCATAGAAAAATGTACTTATCAAATATTATGGATAAGGGAAGAGTAGATGACCTAGCAGAAGAGAGAATATCACAGCAAGTAAGTGAATAATTTTGATTACATTATTGTTTTTTTGCTAAACAAAACTAATGTACCGAAACTATAATGAAAACAGGAAACTAGGGAAAATTCTTTTATAGAAAGTCTCTCTGATAAATGCCTCATTTCTCAAGTGAGCCAAATTTACAGTTTCTCATCTTTCCTCACTCAAAATGAACATCAAAAAATTTTTAATTTTTTGTACCAAAAATCTGTTGCATATGACAAAGAGACAGAGAGATGCTAGGAATGTTACATGACATTCTAAATTGGCTAGTATCTGCCTCTAGACATCAGTGTACTGGAAGAAAGAGGGGAGAGGTGAGGGTATATCAATTTGAATTGCAGTTAAAAAAATAAGACCCCAATTGCTACTATTATTTGGATATATCACATCTCTAAATCAGAAATATATTCAACAATAGATATGGAAGCTATATATACACATAAATATTTAATTACATACACACACATATTCACTAATCAACATATACATAGATGAGGGTAACACTCAGTTGAATATTACCAGTTACCACGAGACTGAGGTCACAGGGGTTGGAGACTTTTGCCCATCTTAGTTCTTTATATGAATGCTCTGTTTGCCCTTGATTCACTGTTTGCTATAGGGTTACCCCAGATTTCTAGGGCGTTCTCCCCTGTAATTGCCTGGAAGTGTGAGTAAAAAAAAAAAATAGTACTCAGAGCCCAAACAGAAATCAGATATAGAATAGTCAATTTTATCACCTCAGAAAAATGTAACCCTAGGCAATAAAGATATAGAATAATTACAATTAAAGGGGAGGCTAAGTCCTACTGAGATCTTTACAACAGGACCAATCATCAACCATTTTACTTTTCTGCTTTGCTGGGTATGGCTCAATCTATGTCAAATAGACTTCCTCTTTAAATACTCTGTATATTTTTATTATATTTTTATTTATGTTATCTCCCCCATTATAATAATGCCATGTTTTGTTGTGGTTTTTATTGGGTTTTTTGATTTTATTTATATTCCTTGTATTTAACACAATGCCCAGTGGTTGGTAAGCCCTTATTAATATTTTTGACTGACTGTCTAACACAGTGACTGTAAGATATGACTTTATATGTATGCATATATATAACATATACACACATACTTATATGCATACACATAAAATTTAATTCCTCTGGCCAAAATGCAGCTCTAAAATTAGTTAGCAAACAATATGTTGCCTGAGATTCTATAACTAACAGCACGGCAGAGATCAAGTTGATCAGCAACTTACTTAGTATTAGCATTAATAAAGGCATGAAAAAAGACATATGCTCACCAGTGTTATTTGCCACCATCAGGAACCTAATCTGTGCAAAGTCAAAATAGAAGAGGGATTTCTTATGAATGGCAAAGGTTTCCAGAAGTTCTTCTCAAAAGACATCTTACTAGTTCTATTAAGCTTTGGGAAACTTTAGGGCTTCCTTAATGAGATCCCTTGCCAATTGAGAGAAGCTGACCTAGCCATCCTCCACTGGGAAAAAAAGAATGTGAATGAAAAACACATATTACCCAGACTATGGCATGCATTTTGATGGACACTTCATTTAGTCAGCCTATCAGTATCTATATTGGATAAATGTTGTAGTTGAGGAGAAAGCTAACCTCAGAATTGAATATGTGGATGGATTTCCTTTTGAGAAAACCTGTAGTGCTTTCTATGATATTAGGATACCTATGTCTGTCTTTTGAATAATCCTCTTTTCCTAATGGAGATGAAATTTCTAGAGTACCACAGTCTTAAAGTTCATAGGTTTATAGATTATAGCTGGAAGGAAACAAAGAGCTTCAGTTGAACCCCCTCATTTTATAGGGAAGGGAACTGGGCACAAAAGAGGTTATGAGACTTTCCCTAGACAATATTGGTACTAAATTTGTGAGGTGAGGTTTGAATCCATCTTCCTGTTTCCAAGTTGGCTGTCCATTGACTTTGACACAAATAGCAAGGGACAATTACAAGATAGTTTGGAATAGACTGGCAACTTTAATACAAAATGGAGCATGAAACACATCTTTACTAGAAAACTTCGTGGGCAACTTTAAGTGAGAGTAGTGGATAACAGATGGATATCCCAAGTTCTGAACTTATAGCTACAAACCATTGGGAATTAGAGGAAGATATCTCTCAAAATGAGGAGATTATCTATGAGAAATCTGCAGAAAGACATGTAAGAATCCCTCAGAATGATAAATTGTGGATGGATTACATTTCTTCTCATATGTATGTGAGGATGGATTATACATGTGCTTTTTGGAAAAGGATACCTATCCTGATGACATCAATAAAGGTACTGAAGCATTTATGTGACAAGGTCAACATTGTTTTCCTTCATAACCCAGTTCCATTATTGGGAGTTTTTGAAAAGTGCTCACATGCCCTCATGCCCTGAATAAAAATGAAAGATTTCAGAAATCTAACTTGGAGCCAATTTTTTTTTTTTTCATATGGAACTTGAAAAGCCACAGAAAATGATATGGACCTGAATCCTCTTGGGTCGATGTTTCTTTCATCTCTTCGGTTTCCTAAACTGTTGCCCACAGGCAGGGTCATTCATGGCAGATTCCAAAGGGAATAGGTCAATTTAAACTAATATGAATGAACTACATCTTCTTTTACACAGAAACTTTGCTATATTTGGGGAACAAAATATTCAATATAAAATCCACAAGTTTAAAATATAAAAATGCAAACTATGTCATAATGTCCTTCAAGGTGACCACTCATTATGTTTCTTTGAGACTCCATGAAGGGCTGGAAATAAACTTCAGCTGTGGCTAGCACTGCAAGCAGAATATAGACAGATGTCTGTGTGCCAGCTGTTACTCCATTTGAACTACACTCTAGTTCCTGAACTGCAGAATTATGTTGTTGTGTAAATGAGAAGTTGTTCTGAGGCTTACCTATCAATTTTTAGTCTAAAAATGTGATCTTTTCATGGTTTTAATTTCATCTTGAGAAATCATATTAATAGAAGGACCATATTGCCTAATAGTGTTTTTAGAGGGGTAATAGTAAATTGCACTAGGAATTCCTCATTAGCTTAGTGCCTCTTATCTCATGCTGTGCTGGCAATTTCATAATCTTAAATGTGTTATCCCAGAGCATATGATGTGCTCTTATTTTGGAGTGGTTGAATTTTCAAATTGTCTGCCAGGATTTGTCACTTTCTGTCATTAACTCACAAAGATGGCAATACTGCTTCACTCCTGTGAGGGAAACTACTTCTTAGATGCACAAAACACAAAGTTATGTATAGGCAATAATAATAGTATTCAGAATAATAACAAGAACGGTTATTGTAACATTTATATAACACTTTTAGTTTTGCAAAGCAGTTTATGTACACTATTTAATTTGATAAAATAGCTGTATGATGCTATTATTTTCTCCATTTTACAGATAACTAAACTAAGGCTGAGAGAGGCTAAATAGCTAAGAGATACAGTATCACACAACTAGTATTTGAAGTAACATTTAAACCCAGCTATTGCCAACTTCAATTGCCATCCTCTACTACCAAATAAATGCTTGTTGGTTACTGTGATGGCATAGATAAAATTTTGTCTTCTTTTCCTTCTGCCTTTCCCCTATCATCCACATTTAATTCAATTCAATTCAAGCATCTACTGCTCTATTTGAGTTGCTGTTCAAGTGTTAAGGACAGAAACACAAAACTGACACTATCTCTAGCCACAAGGAGATCATATTCAACAACAAAAAAATCTTAATTAATTGATGATTTAACCAAAATGAGCTACTATCAAACTGAAAAAAAAAAGAAATTGATGTTCAAATGACATTTCTATGCTCTACACTGTTATGGATGGGGGAAAGGCAAAGTAATATTGTGGTGCAGGGTATAGTTCACTGTAATCACCTACAGCTGGAGAAAAATGAAGAAACATTCCTAAAGGAAAATGCCTCTGACACAAGCACTGAAGGATAAAAGGGATATACAAGGAAGAGAAAACTTTTTAAGGCACTAAAGAAGCTATGGACAAAAGATAACAGGTGGAATTGAGTGAAGGTGGGCATTGTTCCAGTCAGGACGAGCTAATACTTTTTTTCTTTCTTATTTTTCAGTCTTTAGAGATTTTATTATTTTCTTCTAATTTTTTTTATTTTTTAATTTATTGAATAAAACAAACATTTGCATAATATAGTACAATAAAAACGATGGTTGCACACACTGCAAATCTACTGTGCATAACTTGCTATTCCTTTGAAATATACAACATTATTATGTAAATTTCTTTTTTTTTCTTCCCTCCTTTCCACCCTAGAAATGGCTACCATTAGACATAAATAGGTGTGTGAGTGTGTGTGTGTGTGTGTGTGTATGTGCATGTGGGTGTATTTATACATGTATGAGGTCAGCACAATGGTTTAGTTGGGGAGGCAGTCTAATACTTATCTCCTATGCTTTCCTCCAGAACCTTCCAAATACAGAGCTAGCTCTGGCTGTGTGTGTCAAACTTATCTACATGTACATCCCTAGAAAGTACACTGGCAACATAAGTTAGCTTATGCACCGAATTCAAAGTTTCTCCATTTTCTCTAACTGATGGTTCCATATATGGGCAATATGATCTTGACTGGTGGAGAATCTCTATTTTCTTGGTGTTGTTAGGCTGAAATTAGCATAAGCAACAGAGAATCAATGCACAGTTTGTTGTATCTCAGTCTGAGAGGCTGCACTGAGTGCATAATCATATGAGAACAAAAAGTCACATACCGACACTCCTTCCACTTATGTCTTGACTTGTAGTCTTTTCCCTTAAATATTTACTGTCAGTGTAGTAGCTGACCTTGATGCCATTTTCATCTTTGTTGAAGGCATCTGAAATCATCATTGAAAACATCATGTCAAAAAGCATGAAATCAAGGACACCGCCATGCTTCAATCAATTGGTGACTGGAAAAGTGTAAGAGAATTGTGCATTTTGCAGAATCTGTCCAGGCTTGCCTTTGTGAAACTGACATAAAATAGTGATGGACTTCTCCAGGCCACCATATTTTGCCATGATCTTATAAAAGTCCTCAGCACTAATAGCATCACAGGCCTTGGTCAGATCAATAAATGTTGTATATAGATCTTTGTTTCGCTCCTAGCATTTCTCCTGGAGCTGTCCAGCAGCAAACACCATATCAACTGTTCCTTGGCCATTTCTGAAGTCACACTGGCTGTTGTATTAGATAACCATCTTCCAGGTGAAGAATCAGCCTATTTAGGAGGACTCTGGCAAGAATCTTGCCAGAAATGATTAAGAGAAAGACCCCTCTTCAATTGTTACAGGACAACCTATTTCTTTTTCCTCTATAGAGGTGAAAAATAGAGGCATTCTTGAATTCCTGGGAGAATAACCTCCGCTTGACATATTGACATATTCCATAAACAAATTTCAGTCATGTTTAGTATGAACAGTGGACTCCCTGTCTTGTAAACCTCAACTGGAACAGGCTCAGAACCAGGTGCTTTGCTACATGAGAGGAAACTAATGACATTCAAAACCTTGTCTTCAGAAGGAAGTTATGCTAGAAAAGGATTAACTTCAACATGAAGCATAGGGCCAGTGGCATCAGCACTGATTGATGATGGTCTGCTGAAACAAACTATGAAAGTGTTTAGTTCATCACCCCAGAACCATGACAATATCACTAATCAATGTGGCTCTGTGAACCCTGAGTGGTTCAGATACAACAAAGGTCTTTGGCTCACAAATAGCCTTTAGGGTCCATAAAATATTTTGAGTTCTTACTTTCAGTGTAAAACTGAATTGCATTTGCCTTCTTAATGAGTCAAGACTCTTGTATCTCTTTAAGCTTCACTTCCACTTTATTTTTGTGGAGTTAAATGCTGCTTTCTTAGAAATGGTTGAAGTATCCTGCTGGTAAACCTTGTGGAGGTCTTTTTTTGTTTGTTTGTTTAGTAACTTCTGAATTTCTCCATCATTTTTTGTCCAATCAATCTTGATGTTTGAGAGTGTTCTGGCCCAGATGAATAAATTCAGTGCTTTACACCAAATTTCTTCTCCTTACAATGACATAGTGTATTAAATGCCAATTATTGTTGTGAGGATGCATTTCTGAAGTTTTATTGAATTTAAGTAAACAGAAAATAATGATGGTGATAAGAAGGCCATAAGACACAAAAGTTTTCAGTAGTAAGTGATCATTGCTGTTGCTGTTTCCAACTCCATTTCTCCCAGTGTCTCCCTGCCATGTCTAATTGTCTTTGCCTACTCTGTTATTAAAGTCACCCAGAATTATAAGTTTGTTCTCAGCACATTGATGATGAGGATCTTCAGGTCTTCTTAAAACTTTTCTTTGACTTCATGGGGGTTGCTCATATTGGAAATATACACATAGTTCATTTCATGGTGCTCTGTTGCAAGTAACAGTTGCATTGTCATAAATCTATTGTTCATACTTCTTTTGGAGGCATCCAAGTTTGCTCACTAGACTAATTCTGATTGTGAAAGTTATGCCATCTTCACAGCACTCCACATCACTGTGGTCACTATAGAAAAACATATATCCAGATCTGACTTTGGTAAGTTGGCCTTCATTTGAAAGTAATTATTCAGTAAAGTTGCTATTTGGATACAAATATTGATGAGTCTTTGTGCAATAAGAGCCATTTATCTTTCAGGACTCCTGGGTTTTATGTTGTTCATGATTATATACACATTCCATGTACCCATGATGAGTGGGATCATCTTCAGAAAGTTTTTGTATATTTTTTTTTTTAAACTGCAGGGTGGAATCCACACCTGCCACAGTAAGCAGGCCAGGGTTGGCTAAGTAGATCATTTTTAAGGCATCTTTTCTAGCCCCTTCCTCACACCAGGAAATGAGCAGTGTAGTCCTTTATAAAAGGTTGCTCTGACACCCATGGGGCTGCCAAACTCCCCTGCTGCTTCAATTCAGTAAGAAAATGACTCTATGGCTTGGACCACTTGTGTGCATTATTTTGACTACAGCTCCCAGTGTATCCACTACTGTTTTCTTCATCCTTTGACTATTGCCACAGGACTTTGAGGTAGGTAAAAATGGTAAAATGGTGTGGGTAATGTCTTTTGTCTCACATATAAACTAGATTTAAGTGCAAAAGAGTTGTGTGAATATGAAGACCTTATTCTTTCTTCCAGAATCATAAAAGTCCAGTGGAAAGACAAAAGTCAAGGCAACTCACAATGACTTGGGACACAGTGTATAACCTTGGTATCTTTTACTTCTTACCAAGGTCTAAGTGATTTCCAGAGACAGTTTCAAGTGTATGGCCTTTATGGCCACTGGAACAAGTTGTTTTTATATGCCCATCCCACCAGGAGAAGTCTTCACATACTTGGGATAGACAACCCTAACTCACAAATGGGTTCAGCCCATCTACTGGAGTTTTACTGGGATGTGTCCTCTGTACATACTACAATTTCTTAGAGTTGAGCTGTTTTTTAGTAGTTCATGTATTTAACTTATCATCCCATTAGAATGGAATTGCCTTAAAAATCTGTCCTCAGACACTTACAAACTATGTAACCATGGACAAGTCACTTAATCTCTGCCTTCCTCAGTTTCATCGTCTGTAAAATGGCAACTACCTCCCAGGGTTGTTGTAAGGATTAAATGAGAAAATAATTGCAAAGTGCTTAGTATTATGCTTATCATATTGTAAATACTATTTAAAAGATATTATCATTATTAATATTGTCGTTGTTGTTGTGGCAGTGGTGATGATGATGAACAGAGACAATATCTTGTTTATTTCTGTAGACCACTGTACCTATCATGCTGCCTTTAGACATAACAAAAGAGTTCATATGATCCTGGCTGACATTATTGAAATCAAACCTTTAGGTAATTCAATATACTTCAAAGATCTCAGAATTTAAGACATTTTTCACCTAATTTATATTTCTTGATTCATTGGGATGTCTGTACATATAAATACATAAATAAATTAATGTATGAATGTACTACATTTATACATGTGTGCATGCATATAACTTTCTGAATTTTAATATTTGGGGGATAATATTTTATGAGCAACATGTTTTAATGAGACTTCTGAATATCCTTTGAATGTATATGTATGTGTGTATGTGTTTGCATGTGTTGCCCAATATGGCTAGCTAATACTAGCACTTGGGTTGGATGAATGATTAATAGCTGAGCTATGAAACATTTTTATGAGCATCTCTTTAGCAACAGAAAAAAAACATATTTTACTAAGGAGTAGTGTTGAGTTTTTGGTTTTTTTTACATGTTTTGAATCACTGTGTAGTTACTGCATCCATCAGTGCCCCCAATCCTTTTTATCTTAAAAAAATCATCATAATTTTAAAAATTTGAGACTAATAGTGTCAGCCTCACCACCACTAGGCACCATGCACCATGGAATGTGAAAGCACTTCCAGAGAGGAGTACTGATTGCTCATAAGGTTAGTCAGAAGATGAAAAGGCCCTGGGTTCAAAAGCTAGCCACACATCCAATCCCACACACCCAGACCAATTAATGTAAGTTAAGAAAGAAAGGCTCAATACCTGAAAGATTTATTAGGTTAGAATTCCACAATGAATCAAAGGAATATTTATTGTTTTTGGTAAATTTGAACAAGGCCTATAAACCTATATTGAATCAATCAATTAAGCAATGAAGTGTGAACAAGTCTTAATCATTTGAAAAGTGAAGTTATTTTTAGTCATTGATTAAAAAGAAATGATTCTATAAGTTTCTTAATCTTTATAAATAGTACATTGGTTGAAATAATTATACAAATCTTTAGGCATATATATCATATATATATATATATGTAAGATGGAGATAATAGTAGAATCTATGAAAGAATTGCTTCAATTACTCAAACTAAGGGAACTTCAAGAGATGACAGACCACTTGCATTTTATCAGAGGGCATCAAAAGCAAAGGAGTGGATAGAGCATCAGGTCTGGAGTCTGAAGACTCATCTTCATAGATTCAAATCTAGCCTCAGATAATTATTAGATGTGTGATCCTGGGCAAATCACTTAACCCTGTTTGTCTCAGCTTCCTCATCTGTAAAATGATCTGAAGAAGGAAACGGCAAACCACTCCAGTATCTTTGCCAAGAAAACCTCAAATTTGGTCACAAATTGAAATGCCTGAACAATAACAAGTCCAGAAGAAGTGACAAAGTATAATCCCACTGAACAGAAATGACCTTTCTAAATGGGGGAAAATTTGGACTTCTCATCAGAACTGTTAATGATGACACAAAAGCATAATTTCCTGAAAACAAATTGAAGATGTAGGAAAGTCAACTTCTAGCAGAGATATTTTCATATCTGAGAAGAACTTCAATTTGATTTCTAATAATCATGAGCTGTATGTCACATGAGATCTCTTTATCACATGTGCTCTCTAAAATTTAGCCAGTTCACTAGGTATGTATTTGTGGTGGACTGTGCAATAATTTGGGGATATATCAATTTGTATCAATTGTCCTTACTATACCATGTGAGTAAATATACATTTTTAAGAGACAGTTAACTTGGCTTGGCTAAATGATAACCAATGGTGAACATATCAATGGGGGTTCACGAATGATCATATTAGAGAAAGCATCCAACCACTTAGCCCAGTGCCTGCACATAGGAAGGACTTAATAAATGTGCATTGATTACTAACCGGACCATATTTGATACTTCAGCCTAATCTTTTCATCTCTTCTCAATTAATTTTATGATTACCATTAAAGTTATCTTTACTAATTCTGAATCTTCTTGGTAGAAATGATTGACTCAGCATTCTGCTTTGACAGATCTAGATCTAACAAAACTAACCAATTCAGGTACCCCTTGTGTGTTAAATCCAAAGTGTGAAACTTCTCCTTATCACCTAACCCTCACCCCAGAAGACTATTTGTTCAATTGCATCATGCCATTGGCAGACATATGTTAGATTTCCTAGCTCTACCTGAAATATCTTATAACATAGTATTATAATTACAAACTCTTAACTAATTGAATTTAATATGTATGAAATTATAGAGGTGGGAATAATACATATTACAACCAGTTTCAAAAGATGCAGAGCTTTGACATAAAGAAGGGAACTATGGAAATTTAGTATCATGAAACTCCAGGAAGAAAGAAGGAGGTATATTCAAGGGTGTGGTTGAGCTAGCTCAAACTGGCTCTTAAGAGCTGACTGTTAAAGTTTCAGTGTTATCACTTATACCTCAGAAATCAGCAAATGCTATAAATCTTAGATTTGTTTTGTTGCTTCTCTAGGCTTAACAATGTGCTAATATCAGATTAAATTTAAAATTGCATTTTACATACTTTTTTGTAGATCCAGTTGTTAAGTATTTACCAGCATACTTCTTCCTGTGGCTAAAATTAACAAATGTTACAGAGATCAGAAAAAGCTCGTTGCCTTTAGCATTAAGATTCTTGCTTACATTGTTCACAATGCAAGTTAGGTTGCAAGAGGCTGAAAGATAAATGAAAGGTTAGAAAGTAGTGTCAAGTATAAAAAATTTCATTGTTTTCCTTTTTAGGATTTTAGCTGTAAGAGTAAAGAGAAATGTCTAAAATAGATGAGATATAAGAGTCAGGGTAGGTTTTGAAAAAATGGATGATATCTGGGCATTTCAGGAATCAAGAGGATAATTATGGATAAAAAGGGAATATTTCTCAGACAAGATTGGGAGAGATTGATCAAAACCAGATACAGAGGGATTGGACTTAGGAATGTATCAATTTATCCAACAAAATTGGGGTAAAGGAAGTGAAAAGGTAGGATAATATTGAGCTTCCTGGAAGTATAGAATAAACAAGAAGAGTGAACTCACAATGGAAGGAATAAATTTCAAGTTATGCATGAGGAGTTAATGTTCTCTGCTGAGAAGAGGCAGAGGGGAACAATTTGTGGCTGCAAGAAGAAATTTGGAACAAATGCTAATGGGAATGGAATAAAAATTCAACACAGAAAATGATTAGCATGTCACAGCAAGTGATGAACTGACATCCAATAACAAATTTTTACAGGAAGCTTGGTGGAACTGTGGATCAGGTGCCAGGCTTGAAGTCAGGAAGACTCATCTTCCTGAGTTCAAATCTGGCCTCAGACATTTACTAGCTATGTCACTCTAGTAAAGTCACTCAACCTTGTTAGCTTCAGTTTCTTCATCTGTAAAACAAGATGGAGAAGGAAATGGCAAACCACTCCATTATCTTTGCCAAGAAAACCTCAAATGAGGTCATAAAGAGCTGGACATGACTAAAAAAAAATAACTGAACAATAGCGACAAAGAGAATTTTAGTAGAACCAGTCAGCAATAGTATATGACTTCCTCAACTGTAGTTTTGAAGCATGACTAAAGGAACAGAAAGGGCAGATGGTGGGAGTATGCTGAGGCTGGGATTTAGAAAAGGTCAAGCAGGGGACAGGATGATGGAACAAAGGATAAAGTATAAACATTAGGGAAACCAAAACCATAGCCAAATGCTAATTGTTAGTCTGGATGAATAACACAACCACAGTAGGCTGTCTGATTGCTTCCTGTTCTGTCTGTGACAAATGAATCTAAGCTTTATCTAGGAAGATTAGCAAAAGTATAACCTAACCCAGAATTGACCTATATGCAAACCAATATTGAAATCAGCTTGTTAAGATTTAACTGTGAGATAACATTGTTATTCTTCTTATATTGGTAATATATTTTTAATGGAAGAGATATGTAAATAAGTTAAAGAATCAGATTATTTCATTAATCAAATAATAAATCCAGTTTCAGTTTCCATCCCCACCCCTCCACCCCCAGGGCTTCATAAATCTTAGATATTTACATATTTTAAATTTAATCTATGTTATAGTTAGCTGTATTTTTTCCTCTAATAATGATCATAAGATCATTGATTTATAGCAGGAAGACATGATAACACAATCATATCCAACTTCTTCATTTTACAAATGAGGAAACTGAGGCACAAAACTTTAGTTGTTCAGAGTCACAGAGGGAGAAAGTGTCCAAAGTAGGATTCAAATTCATCTTCCTCATTCCAGGTCATGCCACCTACCTACCTACATGAATCACAACCACTGCATAATTGTCACTGTGATGAAAATTTTACAAGGCTGTCTGTAAAATCCTGGGTACATGTCCTAGGAATACAGGAGAACTCTCTGTTAATGTTAAGCTGAAAATTAGCTCCCTCAATACTCCTTCAGGTTGGGGTTAATGACTATAATCAGTTGTTTCTTTTTCCTCTTCTTATCTCACTGGCTGCGTTCCTTGGACAGGACTCCACCAAGATCATGCTGTCAGGAAACATCACCAGAAGAAAGCTCATCAACTTGAAAGACTTCATTAGTTTTGGTACTCATCTCATCAATGCCTTCCATACCCTTTGCTCCTCTAGAGGTCTGGAAGGCAGAGAACATAATTACTCCCTAAGTATCCATTTAAAGAGGGCTTCCTGATCAGCTCATTTTTTAGTTCCCATTTGCTATACCATTGGCCTTGGACTATACTGTACCCCTGTGCCATGTGTACCTTCTCCCCACTTTCAGTTTCCTTATTTTTTCCTCTTGTTGTTTCCTTAGACTAAAACTCCTTAAGGGCAGTAATGGTCTTTCTTTTTCTTATCTGTATCCCTAGCACTTAGCATAGTGCTTGGTACATATTAAATATTTATTTAATGTTTATTTACCAACTGACTCCAATCATTACTGCATAACTTCTCACCAAGCAATACCTATTTATTTATATATATTTTTAAAGAACAAGAAACTCTTCATGAAATGCTCTAGATTTTCTTTCTATACAAAGAGCTTTATCACTAATTTTTACCCCTAATGCATCAAGTCCTTATCTTCTTTCTCCATATCCTATTCTTTTTTCTCCACCATTCTGATATAGTGTATTACTCTTCTCTGATTCTCTTTTTCCTTTCATTTGTTTTGTCCTCAAAATTCTTAAAAAGGAATACTTCTTTAGCCCTGATAACTAAAGATGAAGGGCACATTGCTCTTTACACCTTTGAACCTTTAAGCCTTTAAACCTTATTTTATTGCAAAGTGGTGACCAACTTATGTTTTCTATTGAAAAAAGCCCAACAAAACATTACATACTTTCTGAGGTCAATGAAAGATTTTACTTCCCTTTTGTATTGCCTTGAAGTAGACTCATAACTCTTTTTCTTCTTTTTTTGTAGCTTTCTTTGCTAATACTTGTGACTAACTGCTGCAGTTAATTCCTTGTTTGTCAATCCTGTTTATTAAAATGAATGTTATTAATCCCTTTTGCCTATTTATATTGTAGATGCCAGCTAGGAAGCAAAATAGATAGCTCACTGGGCCTGAAATAAGGAAGAAGAGTTCAAATCTTATTTCAAACATTGATTACTTGTGTGACATTGGACAAATCTGTTTAGTTTCTTCTTTTGCAAAATGGTGATAATAACAATGGCAGGGTTATTGTGAGGATAAAAATGTCTACAAGATGTTTTAAATACCTTAATAAAGTAGATGTGTTAGTTATTACTATTGTTGTTATTATATTCACCATTAATTCTGGCGTTATTTGAATACTGTATTTATTCCCAAGTCTGATGTCTTAAATGAGGAATTCAAAAATTGCTGGAAATTCAGAAAGAGATACAACTATGTGCACATTTATTATGTTTCTGCTTTAGGTAAAGTACTATGCAAGGTATTACCATACAGTTTAAAATAAAAGTAATCCAAATCCTCATGGAGCTAACTGTTTTATATACTTAATATATGTGATTCAAAGAACTATAATGCATAAATGTATGAGAAGTTTAAATAGAGTGGTATAAGAAAGGTCAAGGGGAGAGGGACTTCTTAGGGGAGGTCATTACTTACTGAAGGGATAAAGGAAAGCTTTATTGAGGAAGAGAGATTTCTATAAAATATAGATAACTCATGGTAACATTACCCAGGATTTAGGAAATATGAAAAGATTTTTAATGGTGGAGTCTGGAAGAAATGAAGGAATAACTTCATGACAGTGATTTAATCAATGCCACAGTTATTTTCCACTCCCAATGAAGGCACAACAAGGTCATAAGACACTAGAGATTTATTTAAAGACTTTGGAATCTTCTTCCCAAGGATCTAAAGAATAATATTAGAGAATTGCAAGTATCATTTTCAAATAGTTTAGATAGTTTTCTTTGGATGAATAAGAGAGAGTCTATGACCCTAGTTTTAAAATTCTAGAATTCCAGAATATTTCAAAGTCTCTGGCAGGTATATGAATTTGTTACATGTTAGGCAAATGAGTATCATGAAAAACTAATGTCTTTGTAAATCACTTTCCCAGTTTGAATACTTAGACAACTATATTTCTTTTTCAAAGATTTCTGAAAACAATGACACTTAGAAGTTCCAATATATTCTTTATAGTTAATAAAATGCAAATGCTGGAAAAGAACAAATTTCAATGCTCCAGTGGCAGAGTAATAAAAACAGCAAATAGTCGGAGTGAATATACTCATTTTCCATGTTAAAGACATTCATCTATGTTAAAAGTTTTTAAATAGCCAATCATTTTTATGCATAATGTCACAATATTTTTCATCCAGGAAATATATAAAACTTCCCTCGACTATTTAAATACCTTCTGAACTGTTCATAAAACTACTTCAAGAAAAATTATGTATTTTTCTGCTCAGCATGCATTATGCTGTCATTCATTGTTTCTGTAAATGAGTTATGCGCTCTCTGACTCTTTTTATGGTGCCCCAGCATTAGTCTTTGAATACAAGTGCAGTTGGAATGCGGGAGATAGAACCAAACTTATTGAACTCCACAGTACCTCTGGCAGCAGTTATCCAAATGTTGTTTGTAATGCCCTGCAAAGACCTCTCAGAAGGTAATTTCCATTTCACTTCAATATCATGAAGAACCATGTGGAGAATGTCTACCTACTTATTTGACTCATTCACTGTTACCATGGTATTGGGAGAAAAAAATGTTAAGAGAAGAATGAGCCAACTTCCAGCAAAACTTTACTTGGAAGTCTCTGTGGCCTAAATATTGACATAGTTTGTAAGGGAAATTGGAAGATTGACTTTGGAACCATACAGTTTGATATTATGTCTTCTACAGTATAATTTCCACAAAGTCTGTCAGAAATCTAATACTAGATGTAAATCTATTACTAAAAATGAAGGATTTATGGGAGGATAAGGGAAAGTTTCAGTACAAAGGAACTCCCTGTGTGGAAACTCCTTCCATGAATGAATATCACAGTTTTAGAAATATTCCAAGGCACAAAGAGGTTAGATGATTTACCCAGGCTTAATGTTTTCAGTTCACAGCTGACTCATGAGAAAATCTTATGGTTCAGGTTTGGAAATTGAATGAAATCAGATAGTCGAAGACCAATTAATATTTAACAAAAGTAAGTTTTCTTACCAAAATCAAGGAAAAGGCATTCAGCAAGGTTAAAGAATTAATTCATTCAGGTATACTTTCTATGCCTATACATTTGCCATAATGACATAACTGGTCAGAAAAAAAAAAGTGTGAAGCTCAAAGAGCCTTTTCATACTTATTCTGCACTTATATGACCAGGAATGCATATCAATGGCTAAAGATTTATTCACTTGGACAAATCAAAGTTGGAAGAGATTTTTTTTTCATATCTTAGGGGAAAATCTAGCATAGTCTACAAGTAGGGAACTTAGACACTACTCCTTCACACATATTGAGCTACCAAGTGTCAGACAAAGGTTTTAAATTCTGGGCTTCTACAAACCCCTTATTTAATGTGCTATTCTACCTCATCCTTTCTATTATCATAGAAAAGATTTAATTATTTAAATAACACATTAGACTAGGTATAGTTATATTTTATGATAATTGTTCAACATTAATTTCAGGAAGTATATATCAAACATTTGTCATATACAAGACAATAAACCAGACACTAGAGATCAAAAATGAAAAAAAGTAACTAACCTCAAGAAACCCTTATTTTGATAAGAAAAGAAGACATATATATGAGTAAGTATAATATTCAAGGATGAAATTCAATAAGGGCAAAGGAGACATGAATAAATGAAAAAATAAGTGTTTCTTATTTGCAAAGCATTGTGCTAAGCACTGGAAAGATGAATAGTAAAACAAAATAGCCCCTCTTCTGAAGGATCTCACATTCTAATTGGGGAGAAAAGAATAGAAGGTTTCAGCTACAACTCAGAAGAAAAGGATCAGTAGTTCTTAGGATATATAGTTAAGCAGATGTCTACATATAATTTGTTGTGTTTTTTGATTGATAAAACCATAGTCATCGAATCATTTGACAATGCTATTAGAAATGTGAGGAATGAGCACATTTAGTAATAGCAAAGGACTATATATAGGAGAGATAAATATCCATGTTTTGGGGATTTGCTAAGCAAGTTGTACATCATAAAAAGTTTATGAAGGAAGGAATAAAAAGACAAGTGAAGTGATACAAAAAGAAAAAAATAAGCAGAAACAAATAAAACAACATAGATGACTACAATAATGTAAATAGAAAGAATAGCACCAAAAAACAATCAAAATCAAATGCTTTGAAATTATAATGATCAAACCGAACCTGAAATAAGAGATATGATAAGATATGCCTTTTCCTTATTTAAAGACACAGGATACTAAGGGAGTGGAACATATCATATAATGTCGAGCATTTTCTATGTCTTGGATTTTTCTTTTTTCTTATTCCTTTTTATTTTAAGAGATGGTTCCCTTAGATGAGTTAAATGGGAAATATTATTAAAAACAAAATATATCAATGAATACCAAAAAATATTTGGAAAAAAAGAAAAAAACATATAAGAGATCATTTTGAGCTGGAGTGTGCTAGGAAGGCATTGTGGAGGTGATGGCACATGAACTGGACCTCAGAAGAAGAAAGTATATTCATTAGTTTGTGAGAGGGAAAATGAAGTGAATTTGGAATAGACTGAATCTGAGATGCTAGTAGAACATTAAAATAAAGAATAAAGAAGTAGGTGAAAACTTTGGCTTGGAACTCAGAAGAGTTATTGTAGAGGGAGGTATCGCTCTGAAAATCATTTGGCTAAAGGTGATAATCAGAACCATGAGGGAAAATAAAATTATCAAGGGAGAAAATATACAAGACAAGAATTACATGACAAATCCTTAGGGATTCCACACAAGGAAACCAGGTAGTGTAGCAGAAAGAGTATTGCTCTTGGAGTCAAAACGCTATAAAAAACATCAATTTGAGCACTTCCTCTGATATTTATTAACTGTTAAATCTTAGGTAAGTCACTGAAACTCTGTCAGCCTTGGTTTCATAATCTGTACAATGTGAATCACAATAACAACAAAAATAACAGTACCTACCTCATAGGATTATTGAGAAAATCAAAGGAGATGATATGGAAGTAAAGTGATCATTAATCCAAAGGACGATAAATAATTGTGAAGGAACCATGAACAATTAAGCAATAGCAACACAAACACATATATACCAAAGTCACAGCACTCAAATTCTTGAAGGAAAAGTTAAATGAATTAGGGGAGGAAATAGAGAGTAAAACTTTACTATTAGGGGAACTCAAATTTTCCCTCTCAGAGTAATATAAATATAACCCTAAAATAAGCAATAAATTAAGAATATGAGTATAATCTTAGAAGAGTTAGATATGATAGAACTATGGAGAAAACTGAATGGGAATAGAAAGAATACGTTTTTCTCAGATGCAGCTGGCAGCTTAACTAGAAGTGACCGTGTATTAGGACATTAAAACCTCACATACAAAAAAAAATAATACAGAAAAGCAGAAATATCAAATGGAAACTTTTAAGACCATAATGCAATAAAAATCACATTGCATAAAGGAATGTGGAAGTACAGATTAAAATAGTTGGAAACTGAATAATCTAATCTTAAAGGAGTAGGTCAAAAATAAATCATAGAAATAATCAATAATTTCATTAAAGAGAATGACAACAATGAAATATTTTAAAATTTGTGGGATGCAGCCAAAGCAGTATTTAGGAGAAAATTTATATCTCCAAACATCTGCATCAATTAAAGAAAAAATAAAGGGCAGATGAATGAGGTGGATATGGAATTATGAAAAAAAAAAACTGGAAAAAGAAAAAATAGAAAATCCCCTAATAAACACAAAAGTGAACATCCTGAAAATCGATGAAGAGATTAGTAAATTTAAAATAAAAAAATAATAACGACTAAATAAAATTAGGAACTGGTTTTATGTTTTTTTTTAAATCAATAAAATGAATAAACCATTGGTTAATGGATTTTGTTAAAAGAAGAAAACTCAATTATTAGTATCAAAAATGAAAAGAATGAATATACCCACAATGAATATAAAATTAAAACAATTATTGAGTTATTTCACCTAATCATATGCCAGTAACACTGAAAATTTAAGGGCAATAGATGAATATTTGGAAAATATAAATGCTCAGATTAAGAGAAGGGGAAATAGAATATTTAAATAAAACCCCATATGGGGGGGGGGGTGGAATTAACAAGCCATAATAATGTCATAAGTGAGTTCCAAAGAAAAAAAATCCTTACCACCAAATTAACAAATGAATTCTACCAAAGATTTGAGGAACAGTTAATAAACTATTTGAAAAATTGGTAAAGGAGACCTACCAAACTGCTTTTATGACACAAATATGATTTTTCCACATTCACTTTTATATGATTTTGAGTTCTAAATTGTTTACTCTCTCTGTCCCTCCCCAAGTCAGCAAGAAACCTGATATAGTCTATACATGTTACAAGTATACTAAACACAAACACCTAGCATTTAGTTCTGTAACTCTCTGTTGCACAATGTAATGCTGTACAATATAGTTGCAGAAAGACAAATGTTTGGCTGGGAAAATGAGTAAACATTGTAAAAGAACTCAAACTATAGAATCTTATTTTGGTGACAAGGAAGGGAAACAACCACAGGAGGACAGCAGAGTCAAAGCTCATACATCCAAAATCTACAAGAAGCATATGAATTGGTCACAGGCCATGCAGGAGCTCACAAAGGATTTTGAAAATCAAGTAAGAAAAGTAGAGAAAAAATTGGTATGAGAAATTAGAGGCATGCAAGAAAATTGAGTCAACAGCTTACTAAAGGAGACCTCCCCAAAACACTGAAGAAAATAACACCATAAGCAATAGAATAACACTATTTTGCTATTGCAAAAGAAGTCCAGTAACCTAATGAGAAAAAGAATGCCTTGAAAAGCAAAACTGACTAAAAGGAAAAGGAGGTCCCAAAGCTTGCTAAAGAAAATAATTCCTTAAAAATTAGAATAGTGAAAATGGAAGCTAATGACTTTATGAGAAATCAAGAAATTATAAAACAGAAACAAAAGAACAAAAAAAATAAAAGACAAAATAAAATATCTCACTGGAAAAATGACTCACCTGGAAAATACATCTAGGAGAGACAGTTAAAAAATTATTACACTACATGAAAGCCATGATTAAAAAAAAAAAAAAAAAGCCCAGACATCATCTTCCATGAAATTATCAAGGAAACCTGCCCTGATAGTCTAGAACCAGAGGGTAAAATAGAAATTGAAAAAATCCAAGAACTGCCTCTGGAAGGAGATCCAAAAAGAAAATCCTAGGAATATTGTAGCCAAATTCCAGAATTTCCACGTCAAGGAGAAAATATTTCAAGCATCCAGAAAGAAATAATTCAAGTACTGTGGGAATGCAATCAGGATAATACAGAATTTAGCAGCTTCTACACTAAGGTATTGAAGGACTTGGAATATGATATTTCTGACATCAAAGGAGCTAGGATTAAAACCAAGAATCACCTACCCAGAAAAACTGAGTATAATACTTCAGGGGTTAAAAAGGTAATTTCAATGAAATAGAGGAGAGAACTTGGAAGTCAAAATATAAATAAAAAACTAAACATTTTTGCATGTAATTGAAAGTATTTAATAAAGTAAATAAAAATATATTTTAAAATGTTTGTATGATTATGCATCATTTTTGCATGGGAGTATCATTATAATCCAAAAAAGAGACTGAAAAAAGTAGTCATATATTAAATTAGAGGACTAGAAGATAGGAGCCACAAAAAAGACAAAAGCTACCAATATACTTAACAAGAAGATTGTATGAAAAAGGGATAATACTTTTATTTACTCAAGAAGTTTTTCTTAAATTTCAACCCCAGATCTACAATAAATATAATAGAAACATTGTAAATAACATTTAGCACTTAATCTATATTTACATTCTATAATTAATAATTACCTTGAAGCATTCTAGATTGGTAATTTCACAGCATTACAATAATATACCTCTGTTGATTAAAAATCATTATGCATTGTGCACTATATTAAAGAGAATTATGATTTTTCTTGAAATGTGTTTACTTCATTTTGTTCCAATTTAAGTTTAAAACAATTTGCAAACCCATAAACTATAATTTGATAATACTGATGGAATATGATTCAACTAGCAGAAAAAAGAAAACATAGAACTCTACTACATTTAGGGGAACATAATCCTTAGACATCTGAGACTTTGTCTGTGATCTGAACATGCCAGTATGATCCAGGGAGGAGTAGAAATTGTAGTAAAGTAAAATTCTCTGTAGTTTTAAGTAACTACTTTGGTTCATTTAAATGATTATACTGTGTAGATGTTAGTGTTCTTCAAGTGTCCATTAAAATCTCATCTTCTACAATAACTTTCTTAGATCCTTTTAATGTTAACACTTTTCCTCTGAAATTTGCTCTCATTCACTATGTGTGTGTGTGTATACGTAAAGAGTTACATATGCACATATACATATGTGCGTAGGTATGTGTACACGCACACACACATGTATTGCTCACATATATTCAACCCTGAACTTCAATTAGATTGTGAGCTTCTTGAATGCAGGGGAAGTTTTTTGCACTTCTTGGTACCCTTAATACTTATTACAGTGTCTAACAAATAGTAGGTGTTTAATAATTTCCTATCTACTTGATATGCTTGTAGCCCAACATAGACAAAGCAGATACATAGTTTTTCTATTGCACATTGAGCCAATACCTTGCCATTATACATGGTTGAGGATTCTTATAAAGATGAATTCTCCCAATAAATAACGGAAATAGCTTTTCCTGTATACAAAGCATGCATTTTATGTACTGTCATGAGATGATGCATATGTATTGTGTATTCATCCTTTGTTGCAAAAGAAGACCATGCCATCAGACAAATGACGACATGACTTGCACTTGATTTTGTTTTGAGTGTGGGAGGGCTGTGCAGGTCACCAGCCTCACTTCCTCTCCAGAGCCATCTGAATCCAGTGACCAGATATTCATCAGGATGACTGGAGATGACCCAGGATAAGGCAATTGGTGTTAAGTGACTTTCCCAAGGTCACACAGCTAGTGAATGTCAAGTGTCTGAGGTGAGATTTGAACTCAGGTCCTCCTGAGTCCTGCACTGGTGCTTTATCCACTGCACCACCTAGCTGCCTTATGCATATGTATTAAGACAGTCTAGAAAGACTGTTCTGTAGAATCTGGGTTAGTAGAGTACTAAAGTTTGTCTAGTTGCTACAGTTTAAGTACTCTCCAGCTAAAGAAAATACTAACCATCTGAAACATTTCTCATATATTAACAGAATTTGGACATAACTTTATAATATCCTTTTATTATGGACTTTAATACCCAACAAAACTATGAAAAATAAAAGAATAAATTAGTTTAAGAAACAAGAAATGCCTTTGAAGAAACAGTACTTATTTCAAAATCGTCTGCCTAGATGTAGAAAGATTACCACTTGATTAGAATAAAGGTCAAAATATATATCATATTAGAAAAAAAAAAGATAAAGAAAAGAAAATTCTGTGCAGGATTATGGAAGCTGCAAAGCAACTTCTCTGAACATCTCAGAAAAATGAGAGACAAACAGGAATAAAGATCTTGACTTTATCATTATTTCTTACAGGAGTTTCAAGGATAGATGGAAGCAGCAGTCACAATGAGGACAAGGAAGAATCTAGAAACCACGTAATCCAGGAAACACATAATCTCCTAGGCAAACTTAGAATTATAAGAGCAAGAACTGTAATTAAAAATTCAAGCTGATTTGCAAAACAATGAAGGGGATAACCAAAGAGCAAACATCACCAACCACAATAAAAACTTGTAATTTCTTCACTGATCTCCAAGAAAATAAAATAACAGCTCCAAGAACACATCTAGTGTTACAGATATTGAAGTCCATACTTGGGGATTGTTCAGAGAAGGGTGAAGAGAGTGGCTGGGAGCGAACTTGATTCTCCTTCAATATGGCCTAACTTCATATTTCAAGGACATTAATAAGTCATGTCTTCATAAATTGGAGTAAACAATTCACTGAGGCAATGGAGTAAATTTAAATGGTGTAATAATATTTTTGAAAACAAATATTGAGTTGAAATTGGCTTTCTGAATTAACCAAGACATTCCATTAATAATAACATCCCAATTCTCAAGTATTCCTATTGAGATGTTCATGATAAAGAATGAGGCAAGTGATTAAATGGGCCTCAGGTGGTGGTGGAGCCAAGATGGTAGAGCAGAAGGATAAACCTGCTTTAATTCTCCCTCCATAGCCCATAAAATATCTGTAAAAATTATTCTAAACAAATTCTGGATCAGCAGAAGCCACAAAATGACAGAGATTTCCAGCCCAAGACAATTTTGAAAGCCAATAGGAAAGGTCTACTGTACCAGGCTCAGAGCAGAGTGCAATCCAGCCAGGGCCATGCAGCTCAACACAGCTGGAGCAGGCTTCAGAGCATGGAATCGCAGGTAGCAGCTGTGGTTCCGAGATTTCTCAACCTACTAACACAAAAGACAAATTCAAAGGTCAGTAAGAAAGCTCTTTCACCTAGGTGGGAGGGGAGCATAGTCCAACCCCAAACCCAGCCAATGGGCACAGAAGCCAACAAGGCAGCAGTGTCCACTTTTGGAACCCTCTGCCTAAGACTGTGTGGGAATCAGCAGCTGATTTAGGTTTCAGTCTTGAATGACCTTGAAGGGATGAGGAGCGCTAGTGTGGTAAAGCTGGTGGTGGCTGTGGAGAGGGAACCCTCCTCACAATTTCAGGGTAGAAAATAGTGCTTGTGGTTGCTCACAGACTACAGTATAGTCCAGGGGAGGAATAAACTCTTCTCCCTTCATTGTGTCACCATGGAGGAACTGAGAACTTCCAGATCCCTAGAGAAATCTCAGAGAACAGTTGCACAAAACCTCTGAAGCCCAGGGTAGTATACCCCCCAATTAAGAACAAATTCAAAAGTAAAGTATCTGGCTGTGAAAATGCACAAAAAGGGGAAAAATATAAGAGTATAGAAGGTTACTTTCTTGAGGAAAAGGCATTTTCTTCCATCCTTTCAGACGAGGAAGAACAAAGCATACCATCAGAGAAAGACATCAAAGTCAAGGCTTCTACATCCAAAACCTCCAAAATAGATATGCAACAGTCTCAGGCCACAGAAGAGCTCAAAAAGGATTTGGAAAATCAAGAAAGAGAGGTGGAGGAAAAATTGAGAAGAGAAATGAGAGCAATGCAAGAAAATCATGAAAAGCAAGTCAATAGCTTGCTAAAGGAGACCCCAAAAAAGCTGAAGAAAAAAACACCTTTAAAAATAGACTTAACCCATGTTGGCATAAGAAGTCCAAAAAGTCAATGAGGAGAAGACTGCTTTAAAAGCAGAATTGGTCAATTGGAAAAGGAGGCCCAAAAGCTCACTGAAGAAAATAGCTCTTTAAAAAGTAGAACAGAGCAGATGGAAGCTAACAACTTTATGAGAAACCAAGACTTTATAATACAAGACCAAAAGAATGAAAAAAAAAAAAGAGAAGACAATGTGAAATATCTCATTGGAAAAATAACTGACTTTGAAAATAGATCCAGGACAGATAATTTAAAAATTATTGGTGTATCTGAAAATCATGATAAAAAAAAAAAAAGCCTAGACACCATCTTCCAATTAATTATCAAGGAAAACTGACCTGATTTTCTAGAACCAGAGGGTAAAATTGAAATGGAAAGAATTCACTGACCCCCTCCTGAAAGAAATCACAAAAGAAAAACTCCTAGGAATATTAGAGTCAAATTCTAAAGTTCTCAGGTCAAGGAGAAAATGTTACAATCAGCCAGAAAGAAACAATTGAAGTATTGTGGAAATACAATCAGGATAACACAGGACTTAGCAGTTTTTACACTAAGGGATAGAGAGGCTTGTAATGTGATATTCCAGAGGTCAAAGAAGATAGGATTAAAACAAAGAATCACCTACCCAGCAAAACTGAACATAATACTTCAGGGTAAAAGATGGAATTTCTTTGAAAGTCAGGTCTTCCAAACATTCTTATTGAAAAGACCAGAGCTGAATAGAAAATTTGACTTTCAAATACAAGAATCAAGAGAAAAAGGAAAAGGAAAACAGGAAAGAGATGCCTTAAGAAAGTCATTAACATTGAACTGTTTACATTCCTACATGGAAAGATGTTATTTGCAACTCATGAGACCTTTTCCAGTATTAGGGTAATTAGAAGGAAGTGTATGAATATGTCCATATGTGTACATTTTGTGTGTGTAAGAATGTATATGTACATGGGTATATGTATATGTGTATGTATATATACATATATATTTATATATGTGTATGTGTGTATACATATAGACAGAGGGCAAAGAGTAAACTGAATATGAAGGGAGAATACCTAAGAAATAAAATTTACTGTTGAATGAAATATACTAGTAATAAGTGAGAGGGAGAGGTAGAATGTATAACATCATCTTACATAAAAAGAGAGAATAACAAACTTCTACAATGGATGAGAATAGCGGGGAGATGAAAGGAAATAAGTGAGCCTTACTCTCATGAGATGTGGCTTAAGGATATCAACTGGATATGGTAATCTATTTTAGCCTGAAGAAAGGCAAAGGGAAAGGGGATAGCAGAAGGAAGATAATAGAAGGGACAACAAATTGGGGAAAGGGATGATCAGAAGCAAACACTATTGTGGGAGGACAGGTCAAGGGAGAGAATGGAATCAATGGAGGACAGAATAGGACAGAGGGAAATGTGGTTAGTCTTTTACAACGTAACCATTACAAAAGTGCTTTGCATCATTACACATGTATGAATTATATTGAATTGCTTATTTTCTCAAGGAACATGAGTGAGTAGGGAGGGAGAGAATATGGAACTCAAAGCTTTAATAATGAATGTTAAAAATTATTTTCGCATGCAACTGGAAATTAAGATATACAGGCAATGGATTATAGAAATCTATTTTGTCTTACAGAAAAATAGAGGGGAAGGGGGATGGAAGAAGGGTGGGTAAGAGAAGGGAGAATAGACTGTAGGAGTGCGTGGATGGGGATCATGCTGTCCTGGGGTAGGGATGGGCAGCGATGTGCAAGAAAATTGGAGTTCAAATTCATCTGGAAACAAATGTTGAGAACTGAAAAATAAATAAATTACATATTTAAAAAATAGTGTTGGAGAAAAAGGATTGATTTGAATTCAGGCAAGGAAATTATTGATTTGTAGCACAATTTTCTGCCTAAAGTGATACAAACACATTCTTTGTAACTGAATATTCATATTTATAGTCAAATCTGTTGTTTCTGTGATTTGCAGAAGCATAAATTCACTGACCACTTGAATGATAACTTAATAAGCAAAAAATGAAGACATGTTTACATGGCTTTAAATATAAATAAAACAACTCTAAATTTTAATATATAAAAATTCTAACTTTTTAGAGATTTAAAACATGTAAAGGTTAATACTCTAAGAAATCCCACTTGCTATTAAGAGAAATATTTTAATAATATTAATGTGCCTGTCATGGAATAATAAGTTATGTAGCCCAATATTTCTGTTTTTTAACTTCTCAGAGGAAAAGTAACTAAATAATGACAATCAAAATTGTTTTGCTAATTTCTTTATTCTAATTGTTTTCTTACATTTAACAAAAATACAATAAATTACAAAAATAACAGCGTATGCTTAACAATATTTTCTAGAAAACCTTGGGGACAAAATGCTTCCAATGGTATTTTTTTTAATTGGAGGTAGTTTCGAAGATAATACATAAAAATATGAGAACTGTTATAGTAAGTTACTTATATCCATTAGAATTTTTTAAAACAAATTCAAGTACAAATGCTTATTTTTAAAAAGATAACTAATGATCCAGATACTTCATTATGTATTTACATTTGATTTTTCTCATTATTCCCATGCCAGTCTTCCTATTAAAAAACAAACAAAACAACTGGAATATCTTACATGTCAACTTTTGCCCAAAAAACCAAATCTAAAAAGTTGCTTTCCTGCAAGATTGATTCCCATGACCTTTTTCTTCATCTTTCTAAACTCAGTCATAACTGACTACAGGTGCTCTGGCTTCTTTGTTTTTCCCTCTAGTCTTTTTGATATTGTTAGAGTTCAATTATTTACTTAACATTACGAACTATTCTCTACATAGCAGATGTTATGTTAGACACAAAAAAACAAACAAACAAACAAAAACGATTTCCTGCTCTGAGGAATCATGCATTCTATTGTAAGCAAATAAGCATAGAGAATTAAACGGAAAATATAAATAAGTGATTTCCTGAGGGGAGGGAAGTAGTAACTGGCAAGCTAGTATTAGGTTTGATTTCCTGCCTAAGGTGGTACTTTTACTCATCTTTGAGGGAATATGTGGATCTGGGTACCAGAGATGAGGAGAAAATGTCTTTAGTCAGGGGGGAGAGTCTGTGCAAAGGCATAGGGATACAAGGCATACAATAATCAACTTGCTGTAATTTGTCCTGTAATTAGTAGTAAGATAATTTGGCTTCAAAATAGTTTGTGAAGGAAAGTGATATGGAGTAAAATGGGAAAAATAATCTAGAATCATATTGTAAAAAAGTTTTAAATGCCAAATAATGGAGTTTGCTTCTATTTTGGGTATACTTAATCTTTTATGTTATGGTGTGTGTGTGTGTGTGTGTGTGTGTGTGTGTGTGTGTGTGTGTGTGTGTGTGTGTGTGTGTGTGTTGTGTAAAGGAACCATTTGGAGTCTGATGAAATCTATGGTGGACCTCTTCTCAAAATACTGTTTTTAAATGCATAAAATATGTTGGATTACAAATGATACAAAGATTAATTAAAAATAAAGATGCAATTGTCACCATACAAGTTACCTAATGCCCTGAAATGTATCAATAGACCTCTTTGTCCTAGAGGCAAGAATTCAATGGAACTTCTTGATCAGGGAATGTGTTTTAGGAATAAATATCAATTAGACAGGTCTGTGGAAAATGAATTGGAAAGGAGAAAGACTGCAGTTAACAAAAATAATTAGATAGTTAATTAGTTCCAGGTTAAAGGTTATGAGTACCTGATAGAACTGTTGCCATTGTGGGTGGGGAGAATGGCTAGATGTGAAATATTTTTATGGACAGAGAATTTTAAAGATATGATAATTGTTTCTATGAGAAAGAGAAAGCAGAAAACAAAAATCAAGGATGACTTTAAATCTGGATGACATGATGGCAATGTTACTCAGAGAGAAGTAAATGAAAAAGGAAGAGGGAGGTAGGGGGAGTATAATGAGCTCTGCTTTGGATAAGTTTAGTTTGAGATGCCTATAGAACATTCAATTGGAAATGTTTAGTGACCAATTAGGTTGTGGAGTTCTCTAGTTCAGTTCATAGTGAACTGATAGTTAAAGGTGATAGTTAAACCTATCAAACTGGATGGAATCACTAAGAGAGTAGAGAAAAAGAAAAGAGAGTTAAAGACAAATCCCTTCAGTATGCCCATGCATGGAGATTGAGGGCAGGGAGGGGGAGAAGGGAAAGAGGAAAATGATACAACAAAGAAATGAAAGTGATCAGGGAAGTAGAAGGTAAACCAGGAAAGAAGAGGGAAAACGAAAGGAGCAAAGGGTGTCTAGAGAGAGAAAGATTAAGAATACTCCTAATAAGAGCATACATTTATATAGCTCTTTAAAGTTTGCAAAACAACATACAAATGTTATCCCAGTGTATCCTCATAACAGTCCTATGGGTAGGTGCTAACATTAGCCTCATTTTAGAGATGAGAAAATTGAGGCAGAGAGATGTTAAGTGATTTGCCAAGGGTCACAAAGCTAGTAAGGGTCTGAGGCTAGGTTGGAATGCAGGTTTTACTGACTCCAGGTCTAGCACTCTCCAGGGACTAATTCAGTGATCTTGATCAACAGTGTTAAAAGTTCAATAATGATAAGAATTGCATTTGTTAATTAATAGATCATTGTTAATTCTGGAGAGAACAGTTTCAGTTAAGAGGTAGTATGGGATATATGGAGGCAGAGTTGGATTCAAAGCCAAAACCTGAGTTCAATCCTTTCTCTAACCATAATAGTTCTATCACCCTGGGTAAGTAGAACCTCAGTGCTTTGGCTGCTTTCTAACACTAAAAGTTGCAGGAAAGATACTAACCTGCATTGTTGCAGGAAGTTTCTACACTTTGTACACAGATGTAGTCACAGTTTCAATAGTGATCTTTTTCCTGTTCTCTATTGAAAGGGAACAGGAAGAGGACAGTGTAGGTGACATGAGGAAAGAAGAGTTTTAGAACATTTCTTGAATGAAGTAGGATAAAGAGTCAATCTGGGAAAAATAATAGGATTGGGATGTAGCAGTCATGGCTTGTTTGATATTAAATTACAAATTTGTAGTGGACTCAATTTCGTTGTGCCACTTTTTTACACCTATGTATAGCAGGTCCTCTATGGTAATTTAAAAGATAGATGATGGAGGAGCAATCTGGGGTTGACTTTGAAAAGGGATGTACAATCTTTGGGCAGTTCTAGAAACAATATTTTCTAGGTATTCTTTCATACAAACCTCAGCCATCCCATTATCCTTAATATTTTTATAGACCTTTTCTTCAAATTAAAAAAAAAATTCTAATACATACTCCTACTTAGAGAAAGAGCTTATCAAAATCTGATGTCCTCATCTGGACCATTTTTTTTATATACTTCAGAAGTCAAAGGAATTGTATAAAAGATTCTGATGGAGATTAAGTATATCAATTAAACTTCTTGCTTCATTTACTTTAATCACTATCATTGTCTCACAGATTAAGAGAATCAAATAATTTTCACACTTCAAGATCAAGTGATACTGTCAGCTTGGAGAACAGATAGAAAGGCAGCAATTTACTCATTAAAAATACTGCTTTTAACATGTGCATTTGGGCACATTATATTATATAGAGCTTTAGCCTTCTAAAATACACTTTCTACACTTTTTATTTGGATTTAGATTTAAAGCCACTTCTTGTAATAGCTTCAGTTTGTATTATTTATTAAAATGATGAGAATGTCCTCAGTTTTTCCACAATCTGATTGCAGCCTATTTCTCCAGCCTTGTTCCATAGGATTTCCTTTCACGCATTAGGTACTACCATCAAACTGGTCTTCTCACTAATCTCTCATTTTTTGTTTTTTTTTGCTGGCCTAAACCTCCAAATAGGTGGGCCGCCAGGGCAACCATATCTTCATTGCTCACTCTAGCCTTCTCAGTTATGCCCCCAGGAATATCATTGTCACACAAGATTATATAAACCTTAGTATTCACCTCAATAGAATCTAATGTGTTCCTTTTGCCTCTAAGACAAAATTTAAATTTTTCTAAACCTTTTTGAGCCCCGCAAAATTTGCTTGCTCCCTCCTGCTTTCCAGACTAAGTACACATTATTCATTGCTGCCTGCCTGTGAAATCTGGACAGTATACTAGCACCATTCCAGGAAATGGAATCACTTCCATTTGAATTGTCTTAGGAAGATGATGAAGGTCACCTTGTAGGATGATACCAGAAAATGAGAACCTTTCTCCTAATAAACTGTCAAGCATTCAAACTTTGCTTCAGAGACAGCAACTTCAGTGGGCTGGCAACATGGTTTGAACACAAAACATAAGCTTGCCAAAAAGACTATTTTATAGTCTTTGTAGAACTCACACAGAACAAGTGCTCACATGATGGTCAGAAGCAGTGATGTAAGTACACTCTCAAGCTCTCTCTTAAGAACTTTGAGATTGATTGTGTGACATGGGAGACACTGGCACCGGCCCGCTCAACATGGATTGCCCACATCAGAGAAGGGGCTATGCTATATAAGCAAAGCAGAATTGAAAAAGGTGAAAAGAAATGCAAGTGTGCAAATTTAGGGAATCCACCCCAGATATTCACATGGACTATTTGTGCCTGACTTGCAGTAAACACTCTAAGCTCATATTGCTCTTATCAGCCAGTCAGAGACACTATAACTTAACTAAAGCCTAGTAATATAAAGACAGCAAGCAACCGACACATTATTCCCCACTTTGATGATGCATACTCCCTTGAAGTCAACCTGGCCTACTCACACACCGTGTTCTCTCCCTTGTTTGTTTGTTCCACAGGCTATCCCTCCCATATGGAATCCCTAGATTCCTTCAAAATTTAGCTCAAGTGCCTCATATTACATGAAAACTTTGCTTATACCCCAAACTGTTAGTGTTCCATTCTTTTCCCCAACTTACGTTATGTATACGTTGTACATATTTCTTATGTGACTATGTGGTTTGACTCCTTAGAATGTAAATACCTTTAAGGGCAAGGCCTTTTTCCGTTTTGTCTTTTTATCCCCAAATAACTAGCACATTGCTTATAACAGAATAGAAACTTAGATACCCTTCTCATTAAGCACCATGATGATACCCAGACATTTAAAAAACCAACTATTTTAATCAAGCACATATACCATTTACCAATAAATAAAAATACAAGAAGAGAAGTAAAGACCAACAGACAGGTCCAGCTGTCTGACTGTCATTTATCAGAGAGGAAAGCATCAACATCTGGGTTTTCAAGACTGGAGGGGAAGGGGGCTGTTTAGCAGCTTCCCAGAGTCTCATCTGGCACACAAACTTTTTCCAAAGTCTAAACCCCAAAGCGAAACCCTACCTCAGAGAATTTACACACTTTTCAGAGCCAGAGGGTATGACCCTCTGACCCAGTGCCTCAATAGAAAAAAACAAAATAAAACAAAACAAAAGGTACTTGGGACTTTCCTACAAAACAACTCCTCTAAGCAAGCTTCCCCTAATGAGAAGGCCCATTAATGGGTGGGGAATATCTTCTTCAATCACATTAAAATAATTAACAATGCAAATACTTATACTATTTCTAATTAAAGAAGCTTTTGTTTCTGTACTTTACTCCTAGTAAAGACTCTTGGTTGGTAAAGGCAAGCTTCAATCAGGGGCACTTGATTATACTTAAACAAAAACAGCAAAAGATCCTACTTTGCTTGCCATTACAAATAAATTCAGTGAAAATAGCACAGATACCTAGATACAACTTAGGCTTTCTGGCACAACACCATAGCATCTATCTGGAAAGAGAAAAAAATGATCAGTTTTTATCACTTTATCACTTATTTAGCTTCTTTAGATTGTTTTTATGAACTCATCCAACTCTACCTATGTCTGGTTGTGGGTAACCCTAAAAACTCTCCTTTGACCATGCAAAATATTTTGTTTAGTCTCTCATACTGTAGTTCAGAATACTCTCTTTTTCCCACAAAAAGGCTCTTTTCTTCAGGCTACCCTGGTAACCAGATCTTAATCAGCAGCAGCTTTTTGGCCCATACCCTTTGTAAGAGGTAGGTATTCAATACTGAGATCAGACTATTCTCATGGAAAAAACAAATCTGAGTGAGAATGAATGATACATTTGTCTCAAACTAATTTAGTCACAAAAGATGCTTCTCTTCCAACTGAGACACTAACTTATTTTAGAAGTGAGACATATTGTCTCACTTCTAAAATGGGTCACTTTTCTAAAGAAATCATATTTTTCATTTGTTTGTTTAGAGAAGTCTTTGGGAAACCGAAGGGAAATGAGTTTGTGAAATGGAAATCTGGGACAGCTTCAAAGAATTTGGGTTTATATGAGGAAATTACCTTTCAGAGAAAGGCTTTCAGGAGTAGAGAGATTTCTGGGGAGCACACATTTGAATTTAACACATTTCAATAACTGTCCAAAGGAATGACTGTACTTAGTGATAACTGTATATATATATATATATATATATATATATATATATATATATATATATATATAAATTCATTTTACCCTCAAGGTAACCCTTTGAGGTAAGTATAACAAATGTTATTAACTACATTTCAGAGATGAGGAAATTGTATCTGAGGAAGATGAAATGACTCATCCAAAGTCACACAGTTACTAACAGCTAGTGCAAGATTTAGCCCTAGAGATCTCTGACTCCATGTTTAGGAATTTTACCATTATAGCACTCTGTCTCATGCTAAACTTCCATTTAGAAATAAGGGAAGAGAAAAGTATGGTTTCCTTGGTTAATATTAAACTGCTCAAAGTTTATTTTCTTCACATGAAATTCCAAAAATTCTTCCTTACATGCATCATTGTGACAGGGACACTAATCTTTGTTCTCAAGTTATCAGCAAAACACAAATTTATATGAAAGATATTGAATATAGTCCCAACAAGACTATATGTCTGGTTGTTGTAGACCAGCCTCACTAAGTATGGAAAGGTTGATCATCATTTGGTAGATAAAACATTTATTAAGTGCCATGTTCCAGACATCAAACTACATATCATGGGCACAAATACTAACCAAATAATAAAGTCACTGAGCTTTCAATGGAAGAAGGGAATATATAAAGGGGAACTGGCAAAGGAAAAGGGATGACCTGGAATGTAGCAGCACAATTTAGTGTCGGTCACTAAGAAGTGATAGAAGCATTTCTATCAAGGTATGTCAAAAATAAAATCATCTATCAGACCCTAAGGAAGTTCCCAGGGATTAGTCCATCCTTTATTGATAAAGTCTTTGATTTGGGGAATACATGAAATAAAGAAAAATAACAGAATGACTCTACTCTGCTGTCCCTTTTCACTTTAACAAAGATGGTAACAGTGGAAAAGAGGTACAAGGGCACTAAGAATCAAACAGTTGTTAGATCTGGCCTAAGATTTAACAGTTGGTACTTTAATTGAACAATAAGGTGGTGCAGTGGATAGAGCAGTGCAGGAGTCAGGAGGACCTGAGTTCAAATCTCAACTTAGACACTTGACACTTACTAGCTGTGTGACCTTGGGCAAGTCAATGAACTCCAATTGCCTCATTCTGGATCATCTTCAGTCATCCTAATGAATATCTGGTCACTGGATTCAGATGGCTCTGGAGGAGAAGTGAGGCTGGTGACCTGCATAGCCCTCCCTCACTCAAAACAAAGTCAAGTGCAAGTCATGTCATTATTTCTCTGATAGCATGGTCTTCTTTGGCAATGAAGGATGAACACACACACAATGAAATAACATAGTATGGTAGCAAAGGCCATGTAATGTTAAACAACTTAGAAGAAGGGGCCCCAGCACATTAGAAGACTATTTTATGTAAGATTTATGGAAGGATATGGATAAGAATCACATGTAATGAAAAAAGACATATGGGTTGTGAACATTACAGTTGGAGGGAGTATCAGTTCAGATACAAAGCCACTCAAGTTTTCAAATGTTTACTCTAAACATTTTAATGTTAGCTATATTAAATAGAAATAAATTATAATCAAGCACTATCTTGGATGACTGGCAATTAAAACAAAAACAGAGTAATATTTATTATGAAACTATTTTGTGCAGAGATTTAAACAGGTAGATTCTTTGTGAGTTCAAAGAATAAAATAAAAATAAAGGATTTCAATATTTTCATATAAACATTAGTTATTAGGTCCTGGTCAAGGTGGCAAGCTATGATAAGCACAGGTTATATCTGGATAGATTTTTTAGGTTGTTTTCTTTTTTTCACTTTTCTTTTTAAAGAAACATGTAACATAATGTATCTAAGTGTTTAAATTTATTTTAAATTTCAACACAAAATAAAAAAGGAAAAATAAATCATCATGTTCACAACAGAATAGGAGAGGATTCAAGTTAAAGCAATGTAATTCCATTTCATTAAAACCTATATAACAAATACTACACATTGTTTTCAGAGCTGACCAGCTTTTCTTTGCTTCCTTTTAGGTTCTCTTTGGTTCTCTGCTGTGGAATTTATACTTAATTTTTTCCCCTTCATTCTCCCCATCCCTCAAGAAGGCTAAAATTAAGAGTGGAATTATATAGACATGTGTGTGTATACATGCATATTTACACACATACATGCATATGCACACATATATGTATATTTATGTCTGTAGAAATCTATAAACACACAACTACATAAACATATACACTCATATGCATGTATGTAAGGACTTACTGTGCTTATTTCCACTTGTTGTCTGTTTCTCTGAAAGTGGATAGCATCTTCTTCCATATATCCAACTCTTTTCACATTTTTCTAAATCAACCAGCTCATCATTTCCTACATAACAACAATATTCTGACCCAATTACCTTCTATCTGAGAGATATGAAAGATATTTTCCCCCAATTTTCTGCATTCCTTCTATTCTTGGCTGTATAGGCTTTGTTTATACAATAAAATTTTAATTCAAAATAATCAAAATTATCCATTTCACACTTCAGCAATGCTGTCACCGTATAATATTTGGTTCCTTCATATATTTTTCCCCTGGTTTCCTTGAATTTCCTGACCTTCTACTCTTCCAAATGAAACTGGTTATTGTATTTCCTAACTTAGTAAGATTTTTTTTTTTCAGTAATTTAATTGGGATGACATAATATAAACAGATTAGTTAAGTAAAAGTCTTTTTTATTATATTGACTTTATCCTTGAACAATAAATGTTATTTAGATCTAACTTTATTCGTATAAAAGATGTATTGCATTTATATTTGTATTCTTCCTGTCTCTATTTTGGCAGGTATATTGTCAGGTTTTTTATAATATATAAGTACTTTAAGTGGTCTAAAACAATATTGAACAATTAGGCTGACAGTACAGTTTCACTGTTTTCTCTTTTGATAAAGTTTATTTTAGCTTTAACTTTGTCTGAGATCATGATTACTACTTCTATTTTTTTACATAATAAATTCTACTCCTGTCCTTTATGTTTGTGTATATTATTGCATTTCCTGAAAGTAACATATTTATTTAACTTTTAATTCAACTTTTTTATTTGCCATCAGTTTCCATTTTATGAGTAAATCCATCCCATTCACATTCTAAGCTATAACTGCTTGTTGTACATTTTCATCTTTCTCACCCTATTCATATCCCTCCTCACTCCTCTGCTTTACATCTATTTGCTACCTTGTTCTCCTATTCCTTAACCTATCCCTCCTCCAAGCATCCCTTCCTTGTTTTCTCATGCCTCCATCAACTTATCCTCTTGTTTTTTTCTGAATTTAGAAGACTTTTACTCTTCTAGATATATATGCTGTTCTGTCTTTAACCCAATTCAGTAATCTATACACCATTCTACATTCCCCCACCCTCATCCTGTTCCCTCACCCTCCTGTTTCTTCATAAATTTAGAAGACTTTTCTACCCTTCTAAATGTTTATTGTTCTCTCTTTAACTGAGATCTGTTTTAAGTAGAGTTACAGCATTACTGGACCTCCTCTCCCTGATTCCTCCATATCAGGTCTTCCTCTTGTGCCTCATTTGTATGAGATAATTATTCTTTTTACCTTTTCCTAGACCATTTTGCTTTTTAGAATCACATCATATTCAGCTCTCCCCCAATCTTTCATTAGAACTACTGTAGCACTAATGCAATACCCACAGCAGCTGCCATGGATATGCAGGCATATTTCCAGGTAAATCTGCAAAATATAAACTCTCTTCCTCAAAAACAGAGCCAAAATATTTATTCAGATACCAGAAAGTCAATTCCATCATGGTAACAAGGAAGTCTCTACACATTAACAATAGAAGGAGGACCTCCATCTCCAATCCTTGCCTCTGTCAGACTTCACTACAAACAAACTCCCCTAGGCAACATGCCCCTCTGTGACCCAGGTAAGCTGCTCTGCTCTGCCTACTGCCTCTCTCTCAGCTCCACCTCACACTCTTCCTACTACTCCCTTCCTGCTCCACACCTTTGACAAAATCCTCCTACTATGGGCTTCATGTGACTCAGGCTGTGGGCCAAAGTTCAAAGCAGGTCACATGGGCCTATTAATGGGCAGGGGAGATCTTCAAACCTTAACATTACAACAATCCAATTACTAATGACAATCTTAGACATATGGTTTAGATTTCCATGTATATCATATATGTCATCAATTTGTCTTTATGGAGCCTGTTGTAATTGGTCTTTGATGTTTACCTTATATTTCTCCTGGATCTTGTATATCAAATTTTCTATTAAGTTCTGCTCTTCTTGCAACAAAATCCTGAAAGTCTGTCAATTTGTTGATTATCCTTTTGTTGTTGTTGTTGTTATTGTTCAGAATTACACTTAACTTTGCTATGTATATTTTTGGCTGTAATCCCAGTTCTTTCTCTATACAATATGTAGTGTTTCATGACCTGTAGTCTTTTAGTGCAGCCACTGCTAGATCTTGTGTAATTGTAATTGTGGCTCCACAGTATTTGTGATTTTGCTCATAATATTTTCTCCTTAATCTGAGGGTTTTGGAATTTGACTTTGATATTCCTATAGGTTTGCATCCTGGCATCCCTTTCAGGTGGTGATTAGTAGTTTTTTTTTATTTCTACATTCCCTGTTGTTCTAAAACGTCTGAGTGATTTTCTTTAATTACTTCTTGTATTACTATATCAAGATTTTTTTTTTTTATCACAGCTTTCAGGTAGTTTGATTATTCTTATGTTTTCTCATCTTGTCCTGTTCCCAAGTTGTTTTTCTTGTGACATGTTTGACATTCATTTGTTTTTTTCTCCATTTTTAAAATTTTGTTTTGTTATTTCTTGGTGTTTTATAATGTCATTGGCTTCCTGTTGCCCAACTCTATTTTTCAAGGCACTGTTTTCTTCCTTAAGATTCTGGATCTCCTTTTTCAGTTCATTAACTTTCTTTTCATAATCCTGGTTTTTCTTGGATTGTTCTTATGATTTTAAAAAACTATTTTTCCTCAATCTCTCTTATATGATTTTTAAAGTTTTAAAGGATTTTTTTTTTTAGTTCTAAGAATTCTTCTTGGGCAGGTAACAATTTGACATTACTCTTGCTTCAGTATCTTCCTCTCAAGGTGAAGCAGTCTTTTCTATTTACATATTACCTGTCTATGATTGAGTTCTTTCTCCTTTGCTTGCTCATTTAAAAAAAAAATTAGCAGCTTGTTATTATCACCTTTACTCCTAGAGTTTAATGGATGGTTCCTCAGTCCTCAGGTACACCTTACTAACATTTTTTTTTGAGCTTTGTGCTGGGCCCAACCTCTGAACACCTTTCCCCCTCACAGCAAGGCACACTATTCTGGAAATGTTCTTACTCCTTGAGGACTCTTCAATAGCTGCAGCATTCAGTTCTCCTCTTAGACCTGTAACCAAAACCAAGAACTCAACCAAGAACACAGCCAGTCATGTTCAATTGATTCTGCTCACTTCACTTTGCATCAGTTCATATGTTTTCCCAGCTTTTTCTAAAGTCATCCTACTAGTCATTTCCTATAGCACAACAGTATTCCATCACAAGTGTATTCCACATTATTCAGTCATTCCTCAACTGATGAATGTAAAGTCCAAAGTTCCCCTGACCAGGGAACCCTGTAATATCCCCATAATCATCAAGTGTGTTTTTCCATACCAAAAGAAGAGGCCAAGTACTTATATATCAGTTATACATAGAAGTTTAATCAGTCATAATGAATAATTACAAACAGGTAATCTTTGGTCTGGTGTGGCAGCCAGACATTTTTGTGGCTTCCTGTTGAACAACTTCTCCCCCCAAAATCCTCAAGGTAATTATAGAAAACAAAGGCAAGAGGAGCTAGAGGTTGCATCACTACTTATTGGTGGATATTTTTGTTTTTCTGCTCAGTAATAAGCTTGGATATTAAGTCAATGTTATACCTGAATATAAGTTTCTGTATTGATCACGTTCCAGTGTAGCACCAATGTCATATTCACAGCACCTACTGCAGCCACGAATGTCCTGACACAATTCTGAATCAGGAAATACCACAGACTCTCCCCATAAAAGATGTGATGGCAAGCAAAGTGGGATCTTTTGATATTTTTGTTTTAGTAGAATCAAATGCCTCTGATTGAATCTTGCCTTTATCAATCAAGAGTCTTTACTAGGAGTAGAGTGACTAAGAGAGAGACTTCCCTATGTTTGTCACAGGAAAATCTATTCCCCTTATCTATATACAGATGGACAATGCAGGTATCCTTAACTCCTTGGGGGAAACTTCCTCTTGCCATATAACCTGGAAAATTTCAGTCAGTTAAAATTCTTGCTAGAGTACTCCTTTATAGGCTGATCCTTCACCTGGAAGATGGTCATATACCTGAGAGCCAAGGTGGCTTCAGAAAGGGCTGAGGAACAGATGATGTGGTGTTTGAAATATCAAGAGCAGAACAGAGGTCTGTACACAATATTTGTAGATCTGACCAAGGCCTTTGACACTGTTAGTTATGAGGGCTTATGGAAAATTATGTCAAAATTTGGATGCACAGAGAAGTTCATCAGTATTGTATATCAATTTCATGATGGCATATTTGCCCAGGTATTGGATAGTGGACAATGTTCTTGTGCCTTCTCAGTCACTAATGGAGTAAAACAGGGCTGTGTGCTTGTTTCCATGCTTTTCACTGTGATATTTTCAGCCACATTGTCAAATGCTTTCAATGAGAGTGAACACGGAATCAAGGTCAAGTACTGTACTGATGGTAAGTTCTTCAATTTGAAAAGGCTACAAGCCAAAACCAAAGTGGAGGGAATGCTGGTGCATGATTTTCTGTTTGCAGATGATTGTGCACTCAATGCAACCTCTGAAGCTGAGATGCAACAAAGTATGGATTGATTCTCTGCTGCCTGTGCTAATTTTGGACTAATAATTAGCACTAAGAAAACACAGGTGCTCTTATCAGTCACCACCACACCATCCATAAATGGAACCATCGATTACAACAAATGGAGAAGTTGTGAATGCTGTGGATAAGTTCACCTGCCTTGGTAGTGTGCTTTCCAGGGATGTACCCATTGACAAGGTTGATGCACACATTGCCACAGATAGTTCAGTGTTTGGGAGGCTCCAAAGACAAGCTTAGAAGAGAAGGGGTATTAGATTGACTACCAAACTGAAGGTCTACAGAGCCATTGTGTTGACCTCATTGTTGTAGGCCTGTGAAACATGGACAGTCTACCAGCACCATGCCAGGAAGCTGAATCGCTTCCATTTGAATTGCCTTAGGAAGATTCTGAGGATCATCTGGCAGGATAAAGTGCCAGACACTGAGGTCCTTGTTTGAATTGAATTGCCAAGCATTCAAACTATGCTTCAGAGACCACAACTCAGATGGGCTGGTCACGTTGTTCAAACGCAAAATGTGCGCTTGCCAAAAGACTGTTTTATGGACAACTCTCACGGGGCAAGCAATCATATGGTGGTCAGAAGAAGTGATACAAGAACACTATCAAGTTTCTCTCAAAAACTTTGGATTTGACTGTGTAACATTGGAGACACTGGCACAGGACTGCTCAGCATGGCATGCCCACATCAGAAAGGGTACTGTGCTCTATGAGCAAAGCAGAACTGAGGCATCATAAAGTAAATGCAGGATGCGCAAATTTGGTGTATCCACTCCAAAAATTCATACAGACTATCTGTGCCCAACTTGTGGTAGAGCGTCCCGAGCTCATATTGGTCTGATCAGACACAGCTGGACACACTGAAACTTCACTTTATCATGGTGATGTCATTTTCGTCCTCTTCTAAGATGAAGGACAACAACAACTATGAGAAAAAGTACAGAAACAAGAATTTCTTTAACTAGAAACAGTATCTGTATTTGTATTGTTGATGTGATTAAAGATTTTCCCCATCCATTAATGGCCCTGCCCATTAAGGGCAGCTTGATTATGGAAGGTTTGTAGGAAGGCCCACATTTTTTGTTAATGAGCCACTGGTTCTCAAGGGTTGGGATGCCCTCTGGCTCTAAAAAAAGGTACAAATACCATAAAGGGTGAGGCTTTAATTTGGGGCTTAGTTTTTGCAAGAAACTTTATGTGTTAGACAAGTTTCTGGGAAGCCTCTAAGGAGCACTCTGGCTTTGAAAACTCAGATGGTGGTGCTTCCCTCTCTGGCAACTATGATCAGACAGGTGAACCTGCCTGTTGATTTATGATATATTTTTGCTTATGTCAGACAGTTTGGAAGCACTGTCTTTTGATTTCCTGAAGTAAATGATGTATGTGCTTGATTAAATGAGATTGTCAGCCTCTCAAAAGTTGCCTTTCCTTTAGAAAAGCAGATCAAAGAACCTGTGACAGCAGACCCCTCTGTGTATGTCAAGATGCTTACTGATACAGAAGGCAGAATCGAAACACTTATTTAGACACCAGGAAGCCAAATCCATCACAGCAAGAAAAGTCCATAAGCAATAACAATGCAGAGAACAACACCATCCCCAAACCTTCCCCCCTGCTAGGTTTCCCACAAACCAACTCTGTTAAACAGATTACAAGCAGGACTTCTTAAAAAAAATCACAAACAAGTCCTTTCATTCATGTTAGCCAGTTGCCTGCATCCTTCCTAGCTCAACCTACTCTCAAAACTAACTTCCTCTCAGCTCTGCTCTAGCTCTGTCTCTTCCTGCTCCATTCTTTCTATTCCACTCATTCTTCAAATTCCTCCCACCACAGACTCCATGTGACTCAGACTCACATACTCAGGCAGGTCACATGGGCCTATTAATGAATGAGAAAGATCTCCCCATTTTAAATTGCTATTACACCCAATCACAATATTCTTATTTAGACTTTCATAGGTCATAGTATCTTAAATTTCACTTCAGTGTCTACGGTATGATTTAGTATCAAAATTACAATTTGTAAACAGGTCACCATGTTCAAGCTTCCTCCTTTCACAGAGTTTAAGTTTTTATGACTTTTTACTTAATATGTTTTAGGACTTTTTCCCAATTCAAACCCTACAATGGACATCACCTCAACTTCCAATTATTCTTTGCCAACACAAAAAGAACTTTTATAAATTCTTTTGCGTGAGTAGATCCTTTTCCTTTGTTTCATCTCTTTGGGGATAAAGACTAGTAGGGGTATTATTGGAAGAAAGTATATGTACCATAGTTTCACGTTATCTCCATAATGGTTGAATCAGTTCACAATTCAATCAAGTGTCACAATTTTCCAACATCCTCTCCCAACATATGTCATTTTCTTTTTCTGTCAGATTAGCCAAACTGACAGGTGTGAGATGGTGCCTCAAGGTTGTGTTAATTAGTATTTATTGAATTAATAGTGATTTAAAGCATTTTTTATACAACTATGAATAGCTTTGATTTCCTTATCTAAAAACTACATGCTCATATCCTTTAACCATTTATCAGTTAGGAAATGATTTGTATTCTTATTAATTTTATTCAGTTTTCTGTATATTTGAGAAATGAGGACTTTAGCAGAGATACTTTCTATAATTTCTCCATCCCCCAGCTTTCAGCCTTCCTTTGAATCTTGGTTGCATTGCTTTTGTTTGTACAAAGCATTTTTAAATTTTATATAATCAAATTTATTACATTTTATATCTTTCAATGTACCCTATTTCTTTTTTGGTCATAAATTATTCCCTTATCCATAGATCTGACAGTCAAAATATTCCATGCTTTCATAATTTGTCTATCCCTTTGTGTTTAAATCAAGTACCTATTTTGACATTTTCTTAGTATACATTGTGAGATGTTGGTCTACACCTAGTTCTTGACATACTGCTTTCCAGTTTTCTCAGCAGGTTTTGTCAAAAAGTGAGTTTTTTTTTTTTCCCCTCAAAGCTTGAGGCTTGGTGTTAATAAAGCACTACATTAGTATGATAATTTACTTTTGTGAGGCTGGTGACTTTGCACAACCCTCCCTCACTTAAATCCAATTCACTTTCATGTCACGGCATAACCTTCCTAATACCCTATGTGGAGAGAGGGAAAGAAAAAGAAGAGAGAAAAAGAGAGATAACAGAAAAAGAAGAAGGAAGAAAAAGGAAGGAAGGAAGGAAAGAAAGAAGGAAGGAAGGAAGGAAGGAAGGAAGGAAGGAAGGAAGGAAGGAAGGAAGGAAGGAAGGAAAGAAGGAAGGAAGGAAGGAAGGAAGGAAAAAAATATTAACGTAGGCAACTGTAACAGCAAGGACCCTGGCATACACAGGAGGGCCTGTGGAACAGTTTCTTAGATCTGCCTTTCTAAAAGGAAAGCAAATTTTGAGGGGTCAACAATCACTTTAATCAAACACATATCCCAACAAAGAAAACACCAGAAGAGAAATAAAGACCCACAGACAGGACTTCCAGCTGTCTGACCATAAGCAATATATACTTCACAGATCAACAGACAGATTCAACAGTCTGACCATTACATACAAACATACATAGTTATCAAAGAGAGAAGCACCAATATCTGGGTTTTCAAAGCCAGGGGGCTCCTTAGTGGCTACCCAGAGTCTTGTTGGGCCAAACAAACACTTCCAATGAGTAAGCCCCAAAATAAAATCCCACCTCAGAATATTCATACATTTTTCAGACATGGAGGGGAAGGCCCTTTGACCCAGTGCCTCAATAGAAATTAAAATTAGAAATAATTTTATCCTCTCCTTTCCTCTCTTCTCCTCTCCATCCTTTCCTGGGATGCTCTACCCAGTGGAAGGAATACTTTCATGGTCAAAGGCTACCTTTTTTCCTTTGTGTTTACTGGCTAGATTTCTCGCTCAAAGACCAAGCTTTAAGCCCAATTCACTCTGTAACTCATAGACTGGACAATAAGTCCTTGCTCACTTAGCACAGAGTGAATGTAAACACTAAATAGTAACTGTTTCTCTTTTACCCAGGAACTCTGAGGGTCTTCCTCTCCCAGTTGGATTATTTTTTTTTTAATTAAATGAGCCATCTCTTGAGTAAATACTTAAAGAAGTCTATTCATTGAATGGGTGTATCTCACTAAAAGTGAGAATGTGACAAGTCCTTAGCCTTAAATGGCCAGGATATCACATTGCATCTTGGACCATGGCTCTGGAGGGAGCAAGTGAAGCTTGTGACCTTGCACAGCCCTCCCTCACTCAAATCAAAGTCAACTGCAAGTCATGCCACCATCTTGATATCATGGTCCTCTTGGAGAACAAAGAACAAACAAAACAACAGCAATAATAAAAGGTATTGAGGTCTATTAATGAGCAAGGAAGATCTTTAACTCTTCCCCCCAACCACCATTAACCTTACATTAACATAACAGCAACATGTAAACAATTATATACAATCAAGAGATATATAAGATACATTAGAGATAGTCTCAGAGGGAAGGCGCCAGCATTAAGTGACCTCAGGAAAGGCTTATTGTAGGAACAAAGATTTTAATGGGGACTTGACAAAGTCAAGCAGAGATGCCCAGCAGAAATGCAGTACTCAAGGGAAGCTCAGTGAGAATTCTTAGAAGGAAAAAAAAATAACATCCATTATCAGGAGAATTCAAGTTAATATTTTCAACATGTGCATTCTACAAGTAGGCCTCACTATCTTCATATTACAAGTTGAACCCATTCTTCTCAGCAACACTTTATGGATTTGTGAAAGACTATGACCCAAGTTCCTTGGGATAATATTTTATAGAATTTTAGTAAATTCTTAAGAAAAAAGAAAAAACTAACTTATCTATTGAGTGATTGTTAAGAGGAAGAATGTGGAGGCAATTCCATTAGCTACAGTTTTAAGAGTAACCACTTAAAGGATTACCTTCAAAATTCAAGAGTATTTACTTTTCTGGGGACTCAGTGGGCAAGTAAATATACAGTTTGGGAAAGCAGCACAAAGTAATTATTTTTCCTTATTTCTTCTAAAGCTATACCCACAGAAACATGAATTATTTTTATAATTAATGACTCTATCATCTTTCAAATCTATCAATCTATTAAACAGAGGTTAGCATAGTAATGTTTTCCCTTGAATTATCATGAACTTGCCTAATATTTCTAAAAGGACTTCTAGCTACCAAATGGTGTTATTTGCAACATATAAAATGTATGTGAAAGACAAAAAGAAGTTTCTCAAAAAGAGATAAAAACTGTATATATATATATATATATATATATATATATATATATATATATACATACACACACATATACATATGTACATATATATGTAGATATAAAGACACCAACATCTTCCTTATATCTCTTATTTAGGATTCAATCTTATATTAATAATACATCCACTTCAAATTCAAGTACTCCTCTGCTATCTCATAAAGATTAAAGTGTCAATAGAAGATGAAGGAACACGAGTAAGTAGAAAAACACAATGAAGTGTAGAAATAGAAAAGGGAAGTATTCAGAAAACAGTGAACATTGGTTTTCAGAGGCATCACTCTGAGGTACTTGCAACAGAATATGACAACTGAATAACTACTACAGACTGCATAAAATATCATCTCTAATAACTAAAATAAGTGTAGTCTTAGCACATGGGAAGTTGAAGGATATCATTTTACTTACATAATAAAGTAAATTTATATGTAGGTATGCATACATAGTGTAAATGTATGTACATATTTATATTATATCACTATTTGGAGGCTTTCATAAGATTCCTTAACTTATAATCTCTTGTATTCCAACTTTATCATTATGATATGGGTTCTATAAAACTGATAATGGCTTACAGCATATTTAAACACAGATATCCTGTAGTTAAGCGATGTATATCTTCTTTTCTGTAGACTAATGGACAAACCTCCAGAGAATTTCAGGCATATTTCCCATGAATAGAATTTTGGAAAAATGAAAAATAACTGCATCTCTTTCTGATTTCTGTTTATTTCTTTTTGGCTTATCCTCAGATATTACGAATAAATCTATTTAGTCACACTAAAGTGTACAGTCAAGAAAGAAAACCTTTTAAGAGTTTTTATTATAATTTTCTCCTTACAAAGTTAAGGATTCTTAGCCTTTAACCATTCTTCATAGGCTCAGAAATTAATTTTTGAAATGAACATGTTGACTTTTATGTAAATTTCAAAACATGGAAATGTTTTCAGTACTTTTATTTTGAAGCCAAATCTTTATTTGGGATTTAATCACATTTTTTATGATCACTTTCTCTTAATCTTTTTGATTTATTCCTATATTTTCTAAGTGGAGAAATGACCAAGATGTTTATTGGTTTGTTTCATAGCCTTTGTCCATGCAACTAACTGGGAAACGAAAAATTCAGTCATTTCTATTATCATAGCCTGTTAAATCTAGACAACCCACATTCCTTATTTTGCTTAAGAGAAAGCACCAGGCCAAAAGAGGAGCCCAAGTTCATGACACTAGTGTAGATCAAGATGAGCACTAGAAACCTATTCTCCTGACTAATGATACTTCACTATACTTTCTGGCTCACACTTTTGTATGTGATGTACACTGTGCAATACACATATAACCTACTTAACTTATATTTTACAAAATGACTTAGTTAAAATTTCACATAAGAATTTTAAACTGAAATATTAAAGAAGAAATTTTCACTAGGTAACCTTCACCAAAAAATAAAATCGAATACCTCAAAATTTAATGGATTTTTGATCTTCTCAATTTGAGATTTCCTTTCAAGAATGAAAATCTCAGCCCATTTTTATGTGACAATCCTGGGTAACTCCCAAGTGCATCACAGCATAAATTAATATAAAGAGTATGTCTATTGCTCTGGGTAGGGTCTTTCCTCTCATATTCTTAATACCATGAGAATACTACAGGAATAAATGAGCTGCCAATATTCCCAACTCTCACAATGTGAGTGACCCATCCTCTTTGTTTTGATGATACATTTTTGACAATACCCTGTGCAAAACTTTCCCTGTATACTCTTTGTAATGTTTCACAACTTCATACTTCCGTCTTACATGTTTTTGGTTTATTTTCATTTCAGTCCAGTAAAGACAGTAGTGCTCCATGCCTTATAGCCATACAAGACCACTAGAAGAAAACTGTTCTTAGAACACTCAGCTTTTGTTTCAGAAGGAAGACTGGTGTCATTAAATGAATGTGTAATCCAAGCCAACAAGCCTACTCACCCCCCCCCCCCTCCTTTTTCAAACTCGGGCTTGGCTTATTTGTTTGTTCTGTTCAAAATATATCATGAATGCACAAATTGTATCAGACCTCTATCCAATTGCATAGCTTAGTCCCAGGCTTAATGTAATCATCTTCAAATAGGAACATCTGAAAAATCTTATCTTCCATATAGTAAATTTTTGCTGCTTTTTCCTTGGACTTTACACACCCCCTCCATAACAAGGGCAAACATCTTGGGCAAGATTTTGTCACTCTAATTTTATGTTAGGATTGAGTTTAATAGCCAGATTCAAAATGTCTCATAAAGTGGACTTTATTTTTGCATCCATAACAGAATATGAATGATTAATTTTCCATACAAAACATACTTTTAAATAGTCCCCTCCCCCAGTTTTTGTATTCTCAGAACTTAATGCAGTGCATGGTAAATAGCAGGTATGTAATAAATGATAAAATCCATGTTATTTTTTTAGACATTGCTTTCTTTTCAACAAAACATAAAAATAAGTTTACTATGAATCATTTAATAGCGAATTGATTGCAAAAGCTGGGAATTTCAGTAATCATGGTGATAAAATAATATTTTCTGGTAGAAGCAAATAAATTCAAATACCTCAATGTCTTGATTTTTATTTAAAATGTTTGATCCTGTACAAAATGAAGCCTCTTGAAGCCTACTTCCAACTGATTGCCACATGGATATTTATTTTTTAATTATTATTAAAGAACAAAGTATCATACACAAATAAAACAATTGCTATCTCATCCATCTGGTTTCTTTTTTTTTTTTTTCATATTGGATATGAGACCTTTATAAGATAAGTTTATTGAAGAGTCTTTTTACTCCCAGTTACTGGTTTCCCTTCCAATTTTTGCTAATTTGGCATCATTTGTGCAAAATCTTTTATTTAGTTTTGACTTATTTTGTATATTATTTATTTACTTTTAACATTCTTTTCTTTTTAAACTTTTAGTTGCAGATTCTCCCCCTACACACATACCTCCTCCACCCACTAAGAAGGCAAACAGCATGACATCAATTATACATGTTGTGAAACCTATGACCTTCTCTCCCTATATGATTCTACAAACTGGTGTGACAGAGAGAACCTCTATGAAGACACGGACAACAATACTTAGGAAACCAGGACTATGGAGGTGGAGAGCAAAGCAACAGGTACAGCAAAGGACATTACAATATCAGCAGTTTCCATTGCCAATTCAACAGTTACATTCTTAAAACTCCATATTCTTTGTGTATGAAAATATAAATCATATAGCAGAAAACATTAGCAAAATAAAACCCTTTTTAATATATAGAAGCATATTAGTTTACCATAATTAAACCCTCAAAACATCATTACACCTTCAGACATAAGTTTCACATAGATAAGCTCGGCTAATGCCAAGGAACTAGCTGAGCTCAGCATGTGTGTGCACGCCAGATAAACCTCTCAATCCTTCCCCTTTCCCATAGCTTTTCCCTTTTAAATCTATATTAAAAAGCCATGGCTTTGTCTGCTGCTCAACCAGCCTTAGCCAGAGAAGACCAGCCAGCCTGGTAGCCAGGCTCACTCACTAGCCCACCTACTCTGCCCAAGGGGAGCCATGATCAGGCTTTGCTGGTAGCCTTAGGAAGGTGATCCTATACCCTTGCTGTGCAGTCCATGGCTCTCCCTCAGGAGCAAACACCCTCAGGGGAAAAGTAACCTGGCTTTACCAGAAGTTTTGGGAAGACTTTACCATACCTCTATACACACAGATAGCTCCAAGATATCTTGCCCAACACCCCACCTGGTCTCAGGCACTTACATCAGCTAATATATGTGTTGAGCATTAAATTCAACTGGACCTGACTTACTAATGGCACCAACCCATCACATCCGACAATGTTAGATCATGTAAAACCTGCTTCCATATTAGTCATACTGTGGAAGAAAAAGGCAAAAAAAAAAAAAAATAAAGTGAGAAGAATTATATTTCAGTTTGTTCTCAGAATTCAATGCTTCTCTGTCTGGATGTGGACATAATTTTGTCATCATAAATCCTTTGGAATTGATTGGATCACAGAATTCAGATTAGCCAAATCTTTCATAATTAATTGTCATTACAATACTGCTCTTATTGTACACAATGATCTCATCATTCTTCTCACTTCAATTTGCCTCAATTCACATAGGCCTTGTCATGACTTTTTTTTCTCTGAAACCACCTTCCCTAGTCATTTGTTATAGCGCAAAAGTACTCCATCACAATTATGTTCCATAACTTGTTCAGCCATTCGACAACTGATGAGCATCCCCTTGATTTCCAATTCTTTGCCATCAAAAAAAGGCAATATGAATATTTAATTACATATTGGTCCTTTTCTTTTTTATCTGATTTCTTTGGGGTACAGACCTAGTAATAATGATGTTGCTGGATCAAAGGATATGCCCAGTTTCATAGCCCTATGTATGTAATTCCAGGTTGTTCTCCAGAATGGTTTGATCAGTTCACTACTCTATCAACAATTCAAATTTTCCCTCATATCCTCCAGCTGTTATAATTTCTTATAAATTTGACATGGTACCTTATAGTTGTTTTAGTTTTTCTCTCAACAATAGCTGTTTGGAACTTTTTTTCATATGACTATAGGTAGCTTTGATTTCTTCTGAAAAATGAATGTTCATATCCATTGACAATTTATTAATGGGGAATGGCTCTTATTTTTTTCTAAATTTGACTCAGTTCCCTACATATTAGAAAAATTAGATTTTTATCAGAGAAACTTGCAAAATTTGTTGATATTAACTTCATTATCTAAAATGTAGTTTCCTTAATTACCTCTTTGAATTGGGTCTAATTTTGTTCTTGTTTTGTCTAAGATCATGATTGCCACCCTTGCACTCTCCACTTCAGCTGAAGCATAAAAGACTCTGTTCCAGGCCTTTTAAACTCTTCCTATCTGTCCCAAGATGAAAGTGAGGTTCACATTTCCTGCCAACCTCAATTTTCCCATTCAATATAAAAGCTTTTCCTTGTATGCCTCCTTTATGTGAGAAAATTTTTCTCATTACACCTCTCCTTTTATATCCCTACATTTAATTTTTGGAGGTCATCCTGATATAATCAACTCACACCATGCCCTTTGTTTATGCATACTCCTTCTAACTGCCTTAATAATGTTCAAGTTCTTGGGAATTACATGTGTCATCTTCCCACACAGGGATATAAACAGTTTAACTGAATTAAGGTCCTTATGATTACTATTCTATGTTTGCCTTTTTATGCTTTTCTTGAGTAGTATATTTAAATCTCAAATTTTCTCTTTAGCTCTGGCCTTTTCATCAGGAATGCTTGAAAGTCTTCTATTTCAGTTAATATCCATTTTTTTCCTTATGAAAGATGAAATTCTCTTTTGCTGAGTAGGTTAGTCTTCATTGTAATCTTAACATTTTTTTTCTTCTGGAATCTAATATTCCAGTTCCTTTAATGTGGAAGCTCCTAAATCTTGTTATCCTGATAGTGGCTTCTTAATATATGAATTAATTCTTTCTGACTAATGGCAATATTTTCTCCTTGATCCAAGAGCTCTGGTACTTGGTTTTAATATTCATTGGGATCTCTTCTGAGAAGTAATTGGTGGATTCTTTCATTTTCTATTTTCCCCTCTAAGATGTTGGGACTGTTTTCCTTGATATTTTCTTAAAAGATTATGTCTAGACTTTTTTTTTTTAAATCATGGCTTTCAGACAGTCCAATAATTCTCAAATTGTCTCTCTTCAGTTTTGTTTTCTCAATGAGATATCACATATTTTGTTCTATTTATTTTATACTTTTGACTTTATTTTGTTGTTTCTTGATGTCTCATATTGTCATTAGCTTCCACTTGCTCAGTTCTGATTTTTAAGAAATTATTTTTATCAGTAAACTTTTATCCTCTTTTGTTTTCCTTTCAGCAAATTCTACTTTTTAAGGAGTCTTATTCTTCAGGAAATTTTTGTGGCCTTTTATCATAGACCATGTCTGTATTTGTTTTTTAAGGTGATATTTTCTTCAGTATTGTTGTTCCTCTTTTACCAAGTTGTTCTCTCTTCATAATTTTATTGCATCAAGCTCATTTCTTTTTTCCTAATTTTTCCTCTGCCTCTCATCTCTTTCATTAACTATTTCAATAATTTTTGTTGACCTTTGGTTTGTTTAGAATTTTTCTTTTAGGCTTTGTTTGCATCTCCTTTCACATTGCTCTCTTTTACTAAATTTATGCCCTGCTCTTCCCTGCCATGATAATATCTTTTTATGCTCATTCTCTTTTTTGCTGTTTGCTTGTTTCCCCAGTCTCTTTCTTCATTATTAACTTTACATTAAAGTTGCGCTCTACTCACCTGGGGGTAGGAAGGCACTGTCCCAAATATCAGGCTTTTTTACTGTTTTCAGAGGTAGTTCTGGGTGTCTACAAGTTTTCAATACTTCCAAGGTAGTATTATCCTGGTAGAGGTATGTTCACTGCTCTCCTGGTCTATGCTCTGTTTTTTATTCAGGACAAGCCCCTGTTCTCTTGTAGCCATAAATATTAGTGCTTCTCTTGGTCCTGAAACTGTGACTTGGGCTGCTGTTCCCTTTGGGTGCAATTGGGCTGCATTGAATAAAACTAAGGAGTCAGTGAAAGCATAAGAAAATAAGAAAATTTTGATAAAAACCTTTGGTACATGTTTCATCAGTTGTATAACAGAGTGAAAGTCAGAGTGATTACATTATTTTCCAAATCAACACACAAAATGCCAGTTATAACCTATCATTGGTCAAGTTCGCTGACAGGTCTTAATAAGCAAGTGTTGCCACACAGGTGTGTTACATTGTCTAGAAGTCCAGCATGCATCAGCAGGAATATATGCAATGACTTATTTACTACATGATTCTGTACAGTTACATGGTGCAATATTTTGTCATCAAACTTTCCATGTAGGGAAAAAACACAAATTTACAACAAATTGTTAAATTTAAGATGTACCATTTAAAAAAATATATATATTTTTGACATGATCAAAATTTCCAAAAAATGTTAAAGGATGAAAGATTTCCTGAGTGGGGGGCTAAGTAAAAATATTTTTTGAAAAGGGGGCAGTAGGCCAAATAAGTTTGGGAACCTCTGTATAGTTTTGCCAGTATTTAACCTTATCTTTGATCTTTCATTGTCTCTCTCATTAAGACCAAGAGAGAGGGAAAATTATATATAATATATATATATTACATATATATATATATATATACACATATATATCTGTCTATCTGTCTGTCTATCTATCTCTCTATCATCTATCTATATCTCTTTTTCCATATCTCTCCATCTCTCTATTTTATCTCTATGTGTCTATCTCTGTCTCCATATCTGTATCTATTTCATAGACAGACAGATAGACAGATAGACAGATAGATAGATTATCCACATTTGGAAAACTCTATGGTAACCATGCATATATACAAGACTTTCTTAGGTATTTTCAAAGAAAATGGCATGGTCTGTCAACTGTATAAAGCTCTTACTTAACCTTTATGAAGTGTGACGTTGGTGAAATAAACTCTTTTTAAATCCTGAATTGACAAATCAATCTGTTTTTGCTTATATCTTCAGGAAAAGGTCAAACTAACACATGCACAGAAGTCTTTTTTAGACTTGTCACATACGCAGTAATCAACATCACTTTCCAGCTGGTTTCCTGTATTGATCTCATTATGTCTATATAACTGTGAATAATAATTTTCATCCTATAGTGTGTCTATTTTTGAAAAACCTCCTCATTACTTTTTTAAAAAAAATTTTCTCCCCTGAGCACATCAGAGGCTGGTGGGGGTGAGTGGAATAGTAATCTATTAAAAGTTTCATATTTTGAATAATAAAGAAACATGAAAAGTATCATTATAGTGGGTCAGAGTCCTCAAACATCTGACATTAGAATGTCTACTAGAATAAGGAAATATTAGGAAGATGTTATAAGTGAATTGACTAACATTGACCTTGTGACAACAATTCATCACTGCCCAAGCTCTCTGTTGTTCTCTTTGTCCAAGACTTTGACTAGGCCATTATGCAGCTTGGGTGACAAAGTTCATAAATTTGATAACTATATAACCTATTTACCTTAAACATCACTGAATCCAAACCCCAACATGACTCGTTTGTTTTCTCATAGCTAACCAGTGAGAAATCTAGGATTCTAAACCAGGTCTGATTCCAAGGCTGGTATTTTATTGTTTTATTTATTTCCTGATTAGTATTTAGGATGCATACCAAGATAGACATAGAAAGCCATTGAGGAACAAAGTCTGGAATTCCACTGTGCCATCACAAACAAGTCTTAATTAAGTGGTTTACTATCTGTTCATTATTTCATGATTATTACCTCTTCAACTGTGGTATAATGGGCTAATCTAAAATAATACCCAGACATCCTGCTTTTGCCTAAAGGCAGATTCAGGGAGGGAAAGAGACTGAAACTGAATTTAGGGATATTGACTACAACTGCTGTTAATCTGTTAGCTCTGAAGTTTGGTTTAGCTGGCTCCTAATGTGGTGACTATCTTGGCATTGTAAGGTCTGTCCTGTCATTCCCCCTCATAAGAGGAGGGTAGGGTTTGGCCATCCAAGCTCCTTAACAGGAATTAGATTAAATCTTCAAAAGGCTTTCTTGCTCCTCATTAGTCACCTCTTCCTGGGCTAGCAGTGCTACAGAACTAAAGAAAGTATTGCATCTTCAATCTCAATGATTCCCCTCCCTCCAAACTGAGTCTTTTTGTTTGTTTATTTGTTTGTTTTTTTGATATACCTTCCTTGCTAACTTTCTGTTGGACTACTGAGTGAGGTGTGCTAAGGACAAATTTTATTATTCACTACAAATATTCTCTCTTTCTATACCTTCTGAGTCCTGCACAGTGGAATGAGCAGTTGGTTCTTTTGTATTATTTTTCTAGAGTCTCTCCCCTTCAAGTAAAGGCTAAATTGTAAAAGTCTTATGCTTCAGACTTTTATCCTCATTGTTACAATACATACGTATTGACTGGAGAATCACATGATATGGAGAATCCTGGTCAATTTAAATGATTTCCTAGACCTCATCTAGGTCTTTTACTTTTATTTATTCAAACAATATTTACTCATCAACTTGATGGAATTTTAGAACAAGCCTTTCTTTTGCAGCATTGTAGGGACTTATTGCAATAATTTGTGAGTACAGTGAGGTTATAGGAAACTCTTGATGACTAGTTGGCTGAGAAGCCAGAATATAGAATCTTGTCAGAGGAGTTACTACTCTCCATGATTTAGAAATAATTTAGAAACTTGACAGACCAGGACACATACAATATTTATATCACTGTCTTTCTGTGTCTCTATTTTTCTATGTCTCTCTCTCTCTCTGTTTTTCTCTCTTTCTCTCTCTGTCTCTATCACTCTTTCTCTCTTTCTCTGTCTCTCTCTGTGTCTGTGTGTGTGTATTCCTCCTCCCATTTTGAGAAGATGGACCAGCATAAAACTGGATGGACTTGACCTGTATACCACGTGGGGTGTGATCTGCTTTTGCCCATACAAGGTATCCTCTGCAAGAAACTAGAAAAAATAGCTGTAGCTATCTTGGTTTAGGAGAAAAACAAAGTTACATGTGCTTACCCACAGCTTTGGCAAAGCAAGTTGTTGGATGTACTTTCTTAGCCAAAATGATAGCAGCACCTGGAGCATTCATGTTCTGAAGAACATGCCAGTAGCATACCCTATGTTTCCAAACTAATATGCAGTTCAAGAGCTCTTAAACTTAGCACTTCCCAAGTTTTTGTATGCTCAAGTTTGAGAGAATCTGGTATTCAACAATAAGAGAGATAAGGATTTTGTGATATAATATGCTCCTTGGAGAAAGAAAAGAATTCTTCATATAGTTCTTGCTAAGAACAGCAGAAGCTATAAATTGCTTAAAAGGAGAAAGTCCATTGGGATAGAGTTACTTCTTCAGTCTCTTAAATATGTTATCCTCCCAAAAGAATTCTAATTATAGTTCAATACTTTGAGTTTTCAAAGGATGTTTTCAAGCTCTCTGGAGAAGAGAGATTTATCAAAACATTTCTGAGTTGCCCCAGGAGTATGAGATGATGGATAAATAAGAGTGATATAAGTTGAAGATGGATTGGAGTGGAGAAGGACTTAGACATGGAACTGGCTATAAAGGCGATTACAGTGGTCTAGGAGAGAGATGATGAGAGCCTTTACTTGTTTTGAGATTATGTGAATTGCAGAGAAAGAGAACCCATATGAATGATGTCATGAAGGTAGAAATGACAAAACAGTATTTTGATTGTGTTGGGTTGATGAGAGTAAGGATCTCAAAATGACACCAAGTTTGTGTGACTGAGAGGATGGCAATGCCATCAGGAGTAGTAGGAAAATAAAGAAAGAGTGCATGTGGAACATAATGATGATGATTTTTCTTTCAATTATAGTGAGTTTGAGATGCCTATAAGATACCTAGTTTAAGATATTCCAAAATTATTTGGAGATGTTTAATTATAGCTCAGGAGAGAGTTTAGGATTAGCAATAGAGAACTAAGGATTATCTACATGGAAAAGAATTATCACATTAGAGCTCATGGGATCAGCATTTGAAACAATTATAGAATGAAAAGAAATGAGGTCTCAAGTGAGAACCTTGGGAAATTAGACCTTAAAAATATTCATTTATTAGATGAGGGTACTAGACTAATAACATCTCCAATCTCTTTCACTGCTGCCAGGGGTCTTCCAAGTGGAAGAATAGCTTCTCATTTTTTTTTAACGGAGTCAACAAATCCCTTACAAATGTATAGAAAAGGGTACATACCAAAGGCATGAATGGTAAGAGCTAACAGTTTTAAGTCCCTTTGCTTTTCTGCCTTATTGTTTGATTTCCAAAAGGCAATTTAAAGAATAGATGATATTATTCAACTTTATATCTTGGTAAGTTATGGTGAATATTTTAATGTCCATATTAATAGAGAGGAAAAACTAGTATTGATAATACCTGAAAAAAATCTAATCTTGCCCTGTATTTTATAGACTATTAAGATGCACTGGTGAAAAATGCAGGATTTTGGGCTTATCTAGGATAGAGTCACTCTTAGTAACTATCTAGTCAAGTAGATAGGTGAGAAGTTCAAGGACTATTGAAGAGGCTAGAGGCATAAATCAACCACAGTCCTTTATTTCACATAAATGTATGAATGGTTCAATCCAAAAGGGTAGGAGAAATGGAAAGGAAGGGAACTTGGATTTATTAAGTTCCTAATTTGGATCAGGGATTGTGTGAAATGCTTTACAAGCATTATTTTGCTGGATCCTCACAAGAACCTTGAGAAATAAGTTCTATTTCTGTCTTCTTTTTTACAGCTGAGGAAACTGAAACAGATAGAAATCAAGTGACTTGCTCAGGGTCACATAGCTACTTAGTTTGAGGCAGTATTTTAATATGGGGTCTTCCTGACTCTAGACCCAGGACTCTATCCATTGCTTTACTCAGCTGTAGAAGCAAGCTGCACTTAGGATGCTGAAACAGCTTTGGTTGGGTAGAAAATATTCCTTAATCCATATTTCAATCACAATCCACTTTGCTAAAGATTATTTTTATGGCAATGATGCAAGTTTCACTACTAACTGCGGTATTAATGTCACTGGGCTGAGAGCCTTTTCTGTCATTGCCTATTTTATTTACTCATGGATTTTGACAAAAATGTCATCAAAACAGAAATGTTGGAAGTGATTAGATTATGCTAGCCCAAATGTTGTTGATCTAGTTTTCAAAAGCTGTTTCATTCTGAGGTTTAAGTACTTTCTGTCCTTAAGTTGTCATTTTTTTTTTTAAAGAACATGATCATTTCCCTGCCTGAGTTGGAAGTTGGAGATGGTGTGTGACAAATGGTTCTACAAAAGCTATGACACTTGTATCTCTTGTTTCTAAAATAAAAAGGGAAGATTTCACTTATATTTTTAAAAATACATATCCATGCAGTGCATCCAGAATTCTCACATGCTTAAGAAAAATGCAAAGTATATTAAAATTCTCATTGCAATGTGAATTCTTTTATTAAAGTTCCGTTGGTAGGTCTGAAAGATAACTTATTCACATTATGTGTTTTGAGTTTTATCTATAGTTGTCTCACTTGTAAAATTAAGAACCTGGAATTAGAGGAACACAAATCCAAATTCTGTCATCTACTTTATGTGTGGAATTGAGAAGTTCCTTTTATCACTATTGGATCAATTTTCTCATCTGTAAAATCATGAGGTGGGACTGGATGACCTCCTGACATACATTGCCAGTACTGAATCCACTCTACCTTGACCATAAGAAGGAAGTGATAGACACACTGGAAACTGCCTATTTTATACAGGATCAAGAGTATTGTATTGTATGTACACAGGATATCAGTAAACTAGACAGTATTCAAAGAAGGGCAACCAAAATAGTAGAGTCCTGATAGCATACCAAGAGGAATGATAGATATGCAGTCTAAAAAAACAAAGACTTGGTCATGAAGAATATTATAGCCATCTTCACAAAATTAAAGGGTCACTAAGTAGAACAGGATTGGATTTGTTTTGACTTACCCTGAAAGACAGATCTTGTAGCAATGGGAAGAAAGTGATAAAGGGGAAGGCTTAAGTTAGCTATACAAAAAAAAATAATTCTGAATCACCAAGATTTTCCCAAGGTAGAATGAGCCAGCTGAGTAGGTAGCAAGAGTCCCTTCAATAGACACATTTAAGTCAAAACTAGATGATCACTTGTCAGGTATGTGGCAGAAACAATTAATGCTTTAAATATAGGGAGGAATTGGATAGCTTCAGAGCGATGTTCAAAGGCATAGGCCTTAAATGGAACATAAACCTTTTTATGCCTCTCACCACATTCATCAGGCCTTATTTCCCATTGTTAAGACTATTACTGATATTGGGCTAGCTCACTTCAGTCTCTCCTCTCTCCAGTCTCTTCTTCACACAGCTGCACATGTTTCTAAGTCACAGGTCTGATAATTTTATTTGCTTAATCAGAAGATTCAGTGGTTACCAAGTGCTTCACGTAAACTCCTCAGCTTAGCATGAAAGGGCATGACATTGGGAGCCCAACTTTCCCTTCCAGGCTTATTAACAGAATCACAGAATCTCAGAATGGGAAGAGAACTAATGCAGGGGCACTCTAGGATCCCCCTTGCAACATGCTACATAGAGAGCCCTAGGGCAGAGCCAACCTAGCTGAGCAGGAGTACCTGGATGGGTCATGCCTTCTTGCTCATTGTTAATATAGTTTTATTTCTTAATGGAAATATCTTCCCCACCCATTAATGGGCCAGCCCATTAAGGAGAGTTTGATAAGGAGAGATTTGTAGGTTAATGGGGCACTGGTTCTCATGGGTGGTGATGCCCTCTGGCTCTGAAAAGGGTATAAATGCTATGAGGTGAGGTTTTACTTTGAGGCTTACTGATTGGAAGTGTTTGTATGGGCAGACTAGATTCTGGGCAGCTGCTTAGGAGCCCCTGGCGTTAAAAACCCAGATACTGGTGCTTCTCTCTCTGGTAACTATGTATATTATGGTCAGACAGTTGGATCTGTTTGTTGATCTATTATGTATGTATTGCTTATGTCAGGCAGCTGGAAGCCCTGTCTGCTAATTTCGATTTCTTTGTATTTTCTCTGAAGTTCTGGGTGTTGACTTTTTCCTCTGAACTAAGTGAATGGTATATGTGCTTGATTAAAGTGATTGTTGACCCCTTAAAAGTTTCCTTTTCTTTTAGAAATGCAGATCTAAGAAACTGTGATAGCAGGCCCTCCTGTGCATGCCAGGGTCCTTGCTTTACAGTACTTCAAACTGGCAACATTACTCAATAACCACCCTGAATTCCAGGATTCCTTTTATCCCTAACTTTACTCTCAGTCAAGACCAGTCAGTGAAACCTGAACTTCCACCTGAGGCATATCCTGTCTACCTTCCCTTTGGGCTTCTTTATGAAATTAAAATTATCTTTGCAACAGTGAAGGACATGGCAAGTGACATACTGTAGTGAAGGACTGATTGCCTTATGGCTGTACTCAATGTACTTCAGAGGTTTAGATTGCCCAGACTAAAACTGTCCTTCATATTAATTAGAATTACAGACTTTCTCACCCTGAAATTATTTAATTATTTAGACTTCACCAGTCTCTCTCTCTCTCTCTCTCTCTCTCTCTCTCTCTCTCTCTCTCTCTCTCTCTCTCTCTCTCTCTCTCTCTCTCTCCTTCAGACATATGTATATACACACATATACACACATAGGAGAAAATTGTTCATGTTCTTCACCCACAATAACCTATAACCTATAATAACTTATCCCTCAAAGGATAACCTATTTTGCTTTGTCTTGGTCTCCCCAGCACTTGACACAGTGGCAGTCGTATTGCAGATGCTTAATAAATACTTGTTAAACTGAATTATCTAGTTATTCTTTGAAAATCTCTACAGAAATGAGGAAGGAAACTATTCTTTCTCTAGTGGTTCTTCCAATTTGAGGAGAGTTCCAATTGTTAGGCAATTTTTCCTCATAGTAGTATGCTTAAATATGCTTTGGTGAAAATTCTATCTTTTTTCTGCTAGCTCTGGCTTCTTGGGACAAGCAAAAGAAATGTAAACCCACTTCCAAATTATATCCATGAAAAGTGCTTATAAACAACTAACAGTCTGCTACCCCTCCTCCAATCGTGTCTTATTCTGAACAGATCTCATCACTTCCTGTAAATGATTTTTATTTAGCATGATTTCAAGATTTTCACCAGTCTGCTAGTCTTATTCAGGATCCTATTCAGTTTACCAAAATCCTAAGTTATATGTGGCTCCCAGATTTAAACACAGTGTTCTACATTTTTCCTATCTAGGGAAGAATTCTGTGAAATGGTTTTATTCACTTTCTGGACTTTACGTCTCTCAGTTCAGGCCAAAACTCTATTAGTATTATTAGCTGCCACATCACACACATTGACTCATATACAGCTTGTCATATCTTAAAACCACTAGACCTTATTCAGAGATTAGGCTGTCTAACCATAAATCCTTTATATACGTGCTTTGAAGTCATTTAAAAAAAAATCAAAGTGTTAGTTTACATTTATCCTTCTTTACTTCATCTGATTAGTTTTGTTGCAACATTAGAGCCTGTTAAGAGGTTTGGGGAACTTGACTATTAATGAGATTTCCAAATTTTCTCCAATAATTATATGGCTAATCACATTCTCTAAAAACATCCTAAATCTGTTTTAAAAAATGTACTCATCATCTAGGGATTTTCCTTGGTAGAAGATTCTTAGAGATCCATGAGGGAAGAAGAGTACTAAATAAGCAAACAAAAATTGTGCATGCACGCACATATGAAAAGGACAAAAAAAAGGGAGACAGAGAGAGGGAGACAGAGAGAGAGAGAGAGAGAGAGAGAGAGAGAGAGAGAGAGAGAGAGAGAGAGAGAGTTAATGAGGACTTTCATAGAAATGGAGTATTAGGAGAAAATCTGTAATTATATACAAGCATCCAGATCCATATAGAAATCACTTCTTTATGCTGAGAATAAGGCCTTTAATAATAATAATAGCAACAATACTAAAGCAATATCCATGAACAATCATTTCTGAAAAGAAAATGAAAAAAAAAAACTTTACCTCTTTTAGTACTCATTTTGTACTATATTGAAATCAGACCATGTCACCTCCCAAATTTCAAGCAGAGAAGAAATTAGTAAATGAAAAGAATGATACAGGTGAGAGGAGGAGAAACAACTGGTCCCAATAGAAGAGTCATTCATTGTTACCCTCAATGAATGTAAAAATTCATGAAGTTCTTTCCTGCTCCATTTTTCCCACAAAAGGGACAGGAAAGGCAGAAGACTTTTAAGTCCTTTGAGTCAGAAAGAGAAATAGACACCAAAACAAAGCCTATGATTTTCTGCTCAGACAGAAGGGAAGAAAATGAGCTAAGATGACCCCAGAAGATCTTTGTATTCAGTTTTTGGTTTGGTTTCCTTATCAAAACTATTCACTAAGCTCTAACTTATTTGCAATTTTGAAACGACATATCCGTAGTTGAATATATCTTTTAACTGTGGTTGGTTTGTCTGTGTTCCTATAATACTTCTTTAGACTACGAACGTAACTGATTTTCTCCAGCATCTCACACATGAACAAATAATGATGTCTGTCTTTTCATGTCATGGGATCATAACATATAAAGATGGATGTGACTTTAGAGATTATTTACTCCAATTCCCTTATGTAGTATGAGGGAAAAATGAGTCGCAGAGAGTTTTGTGACCTATACTTGGACACACAATGCATCAGCAAAAGAAATAATATTTGAATCTAAGTTGTCTAATAAAAAATTAAGTGCTCTTTCCACAATCCTATACATTATTGTATTCAAATCTGATATTCTGTGTTGCATGGATACAATATCTAACTTGGAAATATCTTCAGCCTGGACTTATGAATTGGTGACTGGTTTATCTGCCTTTTGGTATTGCCACCTTGGAGTTATTTCACTTAAAATATAAATAAATATTTAGGCTCATACTAATTAACCACACTGTCTATGAGTTTGTATCTATATAGAAAAGACAAAATAATCATCTTTTAAAAAATGGATAAAAAAGAATGGGAAGATTAGATAATGAAAATATTTTTCAATACAATGAATGTTTTAAAATCTTTACTTAACAAAGGGAGAAGAGATGTAGATAATAATTTAAAAGGTCTAACTATGCCATACCCTTATTCAAACTTCAGAGGCATCCTAATGCCTCCAGAAAGAAATATAAAATGCTATTTGGCATTCAAAGTACCTTCTAATGTAGCAGCCTTTTACTTTTCCAGTCTTCTTCCACCTTACTCCCCTACCAGATGATCTTTGATTGACTGAAACTAGCTTCCTGGTTGTTCCACAAACAAGATACTCCATATCTTGACTCTGGGAACTCTCTCTGACTTTTCCCTGCTCCCCAAAATGTCTGGAATGCCCTCCCTCTCCCCATTCCAACTACTGATCTTCATGGTTTCCATTAAGTCCCAACAAAAATCCTGCCTTCTACAGGATACCTTCTTCAAGCACTCTTAGTTCCAATGTCTTCTTTCTGTTGATTATTTTCTATTTATCCTGTATAAGGCTTTCTTTGTATATATTTGGTTGCATTATTTCTCTTGCTTGAGAATGTAAGGGCAGACATGCCTCCTTTTGTATCCCCAACATGTACCAGAGTACCTGGTACATAAAAGGTATTTAATAAATAGTTATTAATTGATTGATGATAGCTAATAAGTGATTCTGAGACTGCTGAAAAATTTATCATACTGGTACTGTCTACCTGGGTTTCAACCATAGCCATCATCTAGTCAATAGGACAGCTATGGCATTTCTGTAGACATTTTACTTAGACTCAAATCTGATATGACATTGATATTACATTGTGCTAGTTTCTCATGATGTGTTGTTTTTATTGACTTATCAGTTTGATCTGAATATTTTTTAAAAAATAATTTGTCTTGGCTACTCTACGCCCTAGAGAAAGAAATAGGAAGTTTATTCAATAGACTTCTACTGAAAATAAATCAGTTCGTTAAATATAACCTGAATAATAACAAAAAAAAGAAATCATATTAATCAAAACATTTCTACTTGAAAAGAGATTTAGCAACTTTTGTAGAAAGTAGATCCTTCTCTCTCCTTTCCCTCCATTTGTTTTTATTTTTCTTTCTAAAATGCTTCTCTGTATTAGTTTTACTTAATGGAACTTTTCAGTTTCAAGAAAAAAATGGTTGCATTCCTAGGTCTTTATCAATTATGAATTCTTCTTTAGTATTCCTTGTAGGACAAAATTCCTTGCAGCCACAATCATATAAAATATAAACACAACTAGAATTATATGAACTTAAACTCCAGTGATGAATTATTGCCTAGTTAGAGTGGCTTGAATTTCATAACTATTCATTTTTTATTTTGGAAAAAATAAACATTTTAAACATACCAAGTTCTAAGAGAGTGTGGGGAAATGATCGCAGGAGGCATTTTTGTTTGTTCTAAATAGAAAGTTGTTGTCACTTTATAATAGATTGAACTATCTTGTTTGCTAAACGTTCAAATTTATTGATATGGGCATTCCTGGAAAGGGACATATTATAACATCTATTGCCACTTGCAAATTTTCTTGTTTTGTATGTATCTTGTTTTTGTTTTTGTGTTTGTTTGTTTTGCTTATAACAGCGATTTCAGAATGATCTTGGAAACTCATTCCACTGAAGCAAGTTGACAAATTGTTTGCAACTTACAGACTTTGAGACTTTAAAAAAAATTCTGGGGGAGCACTGGAAGGTTAAGTGACTTTCCCTTTGTGACAGTGTTAGTGTATTTATCAGAAGACCTGGACTCAGGTCTTTCTGATTCTAAGACTGACTCACAAAGCAAAATGCTACCTCAGCTCTCTTTTTGTACATCTTTTCCCATAATCTTCTATGAAGAACATACAAAATGTGTTGTGCCTTTCCTTTTGGTCTCAACATCAAGTAGTATCAATGAAACAAACAGTTTACACACCTCTTATCCCTCATTCTCATTATACAAACTATTTACCTTGTTGAGACACACTTCTTTTAGATTATACACCTTATACTAATTCTTCTAAATAATCTTTTTTCTTTATTTTAAAATAATACTTTTTATTTGGTTTACTGATATCTTTTATTCTATCACATTCATTTTCTTTTTTCCAATTTTTTTTTATTTTTCGTTCTCAACATTAATTTCCACAAGATTTTGAGTTTCAAATTTTCTCCCCATTTCTCCCCTTCCCACACCCCCAAACACCATGCATTCTATTACCTCTTCCCCCAATCTTCCCTCCCTTCTATCACACCCCTTCCTTCCCTTATCTCCATCTTCTCCCTTTTCTTGTAGGGCAAGACAGATATCTATACCCCATTACTTGTATTTCTTATTTCCCAGTTACATGCAACAACAATTCTCAACATTCGTTCCTAAAACTCTGAGTTCCAACTATTTGCCCTTCCTCCCTCACCACTGTGAAGTCAAGCAACTCAATATAGGCTATACATGGGGAGTTTTGCTAAAGACCTACCTAGTAGTCATGTTGTAAAAGACTAACTATATTTCCCTCCATCCTATCCTGCCCCCCCATTTATTCTAGTCTCTCTTTTGATCTTGTCCCTCCCCCGAAGTGTTTACTTCTAATTACCCCCCTCCTCTCATTTGCCCTTGCTTCTATCATCCCACCATACCCCACTTATCCCTTTCTTTCCTACTTTCCTGTAATGTAAGATAGATTTTCATACCAAATTGAGTGTGCATGTTATTCCCTCCTTAAGGCAAATGTGATGAGAGGAAGCTAAATAATCTTTTAGTAGCAGTTGGTGCCAATCTGTATAAGCATACTATGTATTTCTTTATTTCCCTTTGAGTGACCTATATTTTGATTCTTTGTAAATAGAAGTATTCTATGATCCATAGCCATATAGTAATAGCATTTCAAAAAAAAAAAAGCATTAGTATTGAAAGTTGAATCTTTGGTTCAAGAAAAATGAAACAATGTAATATAATCTGGACATAAATGATTATGATTGTTTTCTGTACTTCTAAGAAAATTTACCTTGACATAACAAAGTTGAAGCAATTGTATTTAAGATGTGAATATAATTTTAGACTTACAGAAATACAATATCAAAACTAACAATTAGGTTGTCTTTGATTTTGAACTAGCCTGAAAATTTTGACACAATAATTCATTTCAGAAATACTCCTTAAATGCCTATACTTGTAGAGAAACAAATATTAATTGACAGTCACTGTCCTTATGAAACTTACAATCTAGTAACTGGAAATCTGGTAGTGGAAATACAATAGCATTGCTTAATTTCCCAAAGAAATAACTAAAGGAGCAGATGATGTCCAAATTATTTCTAAAAATATTCACTGAACTTTTTAACATAGGTATTAATGGAAGGATGAATTAGGACTGATGATATTCCAAAAGAGATATCGATATAGATAAATATTACTAAAACATAATTAGACTCTACTACTGTTTGAACATTGTGACCAAACAACAAACAATAACATAGGTCAATACTGTGACATGTAATAAAGTTTTCATTGTTTTGTAAAAGAAAAAATGTATTTTCTTTTATACCATTTTTAACTCAGATACTTAATTGTATCTAGATTGTCACTTACCTTCATTCATATCTCAACTTGTATCCCATCTGGTTAGGGTCTGTGATTTGAGAAATAAGACCTGAAATCGCTATATATTAAATTGAAAGGAGGTTCCAGATCACTACATATACCTAAGTAAGGGTAGTTACTTTACCTCTGTTGCACTGCCTAGTTTCAACACCAGGAAACAAAATGTCTCCCCCAGGATAAAATCGTCATTTCTAAACTCACCACAGCTCCTAACTCAAGCTTTGATAGTGACACCACCTCTCATCTTCCTCTCCCCTCTGATTGGATGTCTGGAGGGTGGAGTACGGAACTTTCCCCTCCCACTTCTTGCTTTTCCATAAACCCATCCTAGAGAGTAGAAAATTGGTCTCAGCTCACTCTATTTTGCATCAGTTGTTCTGCCTAGTCTGTAATCTGCAGAAGATGCACCTCAGATGGGATACCCTTTGGTTTCCTGTCTTCCTCCCCCTTTTCCTTCCTCCTTTAGTGTGTGGTCTTCCCTCATTAAATTATAAGTTCCTTTCCAACAGGGACTGCCTTTCCTTTGTATTAATTATATCCCAGCTGCTTAGCACATTGCCTGGCAATAATAGGTGCTTAATAAATGTTTGTTGGATTGGACTGGAAAACAAACAAAACAAAATAATGAATCCAAACTCAAAAATGCATTTAATATAGAAATAATTTTAAAAAATCATTTTTATTTCATTGGTGTAGGGAGTTCCCTTATAAGGAAACACTATCTCCTAATTCACATCAGCAACTCCTTCTGGGATTTATAACCTCAGAGATTTGTCCAAGTAATGAGGTCATGTGATTTTCCCAGAGTTGCAGTCAGTTTGTGTCAGAGAAAGGACTTCAGATTTCCTGACTTTGAGACCCAGTGCCTAAGATTTCTATGCACTAAGACACTTTAGTAATCCTGTCTCACACCTCCACCCCACCAAGTGAAAGTGCCTGCAATCCCAAACTATTGTTTTTAACTATTCTGTGTGCATTTAATAACCTCATGTTAATTCTGTATGTTTTTTCTGTTTACTTCTTATCTCTTCCATTAAATATAAGCTGTGAATAAGGACTATTTCTACTTTTATGTATATGTCCTAGCATATAGGGGATGTTTGACTAATTGACTAACTGAATTAATAGAGTCTCCTCCAGGCATCAGATAGACAGAGTATGAGACAGTGGTCTGGTGAGTACTGCTGTCCCACCTCCTTATCCTCCATTGGTTATGATTTCAGTTCCAAGATAAGGTCTCAGCTTTCAATGGAAGCATTTATTTTAAGACAAAGAATTTAAGACAGAAAAGGGAAAAAACAGCAGGAAAGTGAGTAAGAGATTGGAAGGAATATTGGAGGCCATTAAATTCAAGACCAATTTAAAGATGAGGAAATTGAGGCACAGAGAGTTTAAGTGACTTGCTCAAGATAACACAGAAAGTGTTGAAACGGGATTATGAATCCAGGTCTTCCTGACTCCAAGTCCAGTCCTTTTGCACTACATCAAACTGTGTTTTACAATTGCTGTTATCTTTCCTCCTCCAGGACAGTGAGAATGATATTCCCCTCTTTGATCCCTGATAGAGCAGTACAAAGTTTCTGGGGGGAAAAATCAGTGATCCTCTGAGATACTTTATCTAAATTTCTTTCTGCTACTGCTAGGTTTTTTGTTTTGTTTTGTTTTGTGAGGACAATGTCTTTGTCTTAACATTCATTATCCCTTTTTTCATTTTTCTGTAGATAATAAATATAGATGAAAATATAGAGACAGAGAAACCTACCTATATATGCAGAGAGATAGTAAGAGGAAGTGAAAAAAGGAAAAAAGTGAAATACAAAATATCCTTAATCTGTATCTCTTCTCTGATATCATTATTTCTGTGGTGTTTTGATAATTTTCAATGAATTTCACAATAACCTGATCTATTCCAAAAAAACACAGGAATCCAAGATATGTTTTACTACAGACTCAGAATTTTACTTTTTACTAAAGAATGGCCTTACAATTTAGATAATAGTTAAGTTAAGGATAGTTTGTATTTCTTTTTTTCTTTTTTCACTTCCTCTTAATACCTCTCTGTATATATATATATATATATATCTTCATCTATATTTATTTTCTATATAAAAATGAAAAGGGGGATAATAAATGTTCTTAAGACAAAGACATTGTACTCATAAAACAAAACAAAACAAAAAACCTAGCAGTAGCAGAAAGAAATTTAGATAAAGTATCTCAGAGGATCACCCATTTTTTCCCCAGAAACTTTGTACTGCTCTATCAGGGATCAAAGGGGGAAGTGTCATTCTCACTGTCCTGGAGGTGGAAAGATGACAGTAATTTAAAAAATCAGTTTGGTATAGTGAAAAAGGACTGGACTTGGAGTCAGGAAGACCTGGATTCATAATCCTACCTCAAATACTTGCTGTATCACCTTGAGCAAGTCATTTAAACTTTCTGTGCCTCAATTTCCTCATCTTTAAATTGGTCTTGGATTTAATGGCCCCTAATATTCCTTCCACTCTCTTATTCATTTTTTCTGCTTTTTTTTTCCCTTTTCTGTTTTTAAATTCTTTATCTTAAAATAACTGCTTCAATTGAAAGATGAGACTTTACCTTGGAAGTGAAATCATAATCAATGGAGAAGGCTAGGGAGGTGGGACGTCAGTACTCACCAGACCACTGTCTCATACTCTGTCTATTTGATGCCTGGAGGAGCCTCTATCGATTCAATTAGTTAATTAATCAAATTTTCAATGGAATATTGTTAAGAAGAAATTCTCAGCTAGCAAAGTCCAACTGCCTACTAGATACCTATATCAGGAAATCTTACCAGACCCTCTGCTCACCTAAAACTGAACCTAACATCTTCATACCTGCCTCTTCATAGCTATTCCTTTCCATCCCTTGGCCTACTGCCTTGAAACTTCTAACTCATCTTTTACATTTCCCTGCTTAATCTCCACATCCTGTCAATTTCCAGATCCTATCTACTCTACTTTCATAGCATATGGTTCAAACCTTTAATCTGTTTCCTGAGCTAGATAAGTACCAATCCAATAATTTCTCTGATCCATTCTTTTTAATCCATCATACAAAGTGCTAACATCTTTACATACTTAAAATATTACACTGCTCTAATTTTTCCTCTTACTTAAAATTTTATAGATGGTTCCTATTGCTTACCAAATTTAAAAAAAAATTCTTAGTTTAACCTCTGCACCCTGACACCATCCTTTGCAATGTTAATGCAAAACACAATTCTTTATATACTCTATGTTCCTACTACAGAGCATGAATGGGAGTGCTCACCATTCTCCATAATTGTCCTGCTCTCTTGTCAATATATTTGCTTACAGTCCTACAAATTTACAAGTACAGCCTCCGCATCCCCTCCTCTTTGAATTCTAGCTATTGCTTAAGGTGCAGCAAAGTGATACTTCCTCCATGAAGTCTTTTATTTTTAATTAAGCATTCTTTTTATGGTGGATTTTACCACCATAAAGAGAACATTTTAATATTCAAAAACTGCCAGAGGGTTTATAAGAAACTGATGTTTTATATACATTTACATGTATTGACACAGAGACAACACACACATGTACACACATATTTCTAAGCAGCTAGGTAGCTCAGTGGGTAGATTGCTGGAGTCAGGAAGACTCATCTTCCTGAGTTCAAAGCTAGTCTCAGACATTTATTAGCTATGTGACTCTGGGCAAGTTATTTAACCCTGTTTGCCTCAGTTTCTTCATCTATAAAAGAAGCTGGAGAAAGAATTGGAAAACCACTCCAGCATCGTTGCAAAGGTAATACACACATTCTCTCTCTCTCTCTCTCTCTCTTTCTCTGTATATGTGTGTATATGTGCATATATACATATGTACACATATACAAATATGTATGTATGTGTATGTATATACACATACACATACAAACTTGCATAAACATCATCTCAAAGCATCAAGCCTTTCAATGCTGAGACATTGAAGTTGCAACAGTAGTTGCATTGAACACTCAATCTCCAAAGAAATTCAAAGAAAAAAAAATTGGGACATTAGCTGCTGAGAGGAAAGGAAAAGCTGCATGTTTCATATACTGATTGAGTGAAGTTGTAAAATAAACAAGATATTCTAAAAGACATAGGTAAATATGGAAAGCATTTCAGGCATAAGGCATTCCCAGTGCAAAGGTACAGAAAGTGAGATAAATTATCATGTGTGAGGAACAGCACAAAAAAAATAAGTTTGGTTAGAATTTACAGTGTGGGAAAGGGAGTAATACATAACAAAGCTGGAAATGTAGAGTAGGCTCAGGGTGTGAAGGAATTTATTTTTCTTTTCATAGTGTTTTCTTTTCCAATAGCATGTAAAGACAATTTTTAACATTTAATAATATTTGGGTTCCAAATTTTCTCCCTTCCTCCCTTACCTATCTCCTCCCTAAGCTATTTGATATAGCTTATATATCTACAATCATGTAAAACATATTTCCAAATTAGTCATGTTGTAAAAGAAGTAACATGCCAAAAGGGAAAAAAAGCACAAAAAATAAAGTGAAAATCTGGGTTCAGACTCCATCAGTTCTTTGTGTGGATACGGATAGCATTTTCCATCATGAGTCCTTTGAAATTGTCTTGCATCATTGTATCACTGAGAAGAGCTAAGTCATTCATAGTTGAGCTTTGTACAATGCTGCTCATACTGTGCTTTATGTTCTGGTTCTGTTCAATTCACTTTGCATCAATTCTTGTAAATCTTTGTGAAAAACTTTAAAAGTTAAATGGAAGTGCATGTATTTGATCACAGAGGCGAAAGAGATGTGTTGGAGTTTAATATGTTGGGGAGTACCATGAACATTAGGGAAATTACTTTGACTTGAATGGAAAATGGGTCAGAGAGGGGAAAGAAAAGGCAAGGAGACAAATTAGAAAACTACTGGAGTAATTCAAATGAAAGGTTATGAGCACTCGAACTAGGCTGGTGGTTGTATAAATAAATTGAAGTGGATAGATGCAAGATAAATTGACAGGAGAAGGAATGAAATTTTCCAACTTATTGGATCTATTGGGTGAATGCTAGTGAATATTAGTGGATAATACCCAAATTGAGAATCTATGTGATTGGAATGATGATGGTGTCTTCAATACAAATAAAAAAGTCTAAAAGATATGAAGACAAGGTTGTATCGGTAATGTTTAAAAAAAAATGACTGTCAGAAAATAAAAGTTCTTCATTATTAGCATTTTCTCCATCACTTTCTTTAGAAAATCAACAAAACAATAAATCCAAGGTGATTTGTAGCTTTTATTGATATCTAAAGTGTAAATATTCACACTGAAAATTTAATGGCTCAGTATGAAAGATAGTTGGAGCTTGACAGACTTCCCAATGTAAGTTTGAAGGAAAAAAACTTTATAAAACTTTAAACTCACTTATAATGAAGGACTTTTTTTAATCATTTAAAAAATAAAATTAGTATTCCCTACTGGGGAAAAAGGTCTTTTGGCATAAGGATTATAATGATTCCAAATTTTTCCACATATATTTAAATCACATGAGATAAATAAGCTCAATTTAAAAGAAAACTGGCAAAATATTAAAGATAATTGTATGCTTTCAATGCACTTGTCTATAATGACTGATGACAAATTATTAAATGCATCAACTGTTGGATTGAAGTTTCTCTTATTGATTCCATTTAAAAAGCTACAGAAAATTACTATTCATTTGAAGCATAGTAATTGGACAATTACATTAAATGAAGAAGAAATTTACTAATTTTATACTCCACTGATATTTCTACAAAGAATCTGCCCTTGTTCAACAAGGCATTTTGGTCAGTCCTTTCATTTGATAGAATATTTGATATTTTCTAAGTGAATTTTCTATTTGTATTTGGCTTCAAATGCTATTATGCAGCACCTGACATTTTGTTAGAAGAAATATTGGTTATGCAGCCATAGATTTCTCTGAATTTATGTATAGAGATCTAATTCCTACATATTTAGACAAAAAAGAATGCTAAGAACATCATAAAAGGGATAATACAGAATACTGGAAATGACTGGGGTGTGTGTCTGGGGGAGAGAATACTTGCAGTTAGAATGCAGAATCAAAATCTAGAGATGTTTAGCTCTCCTATATAAACCCCAACAAATACCTGAGAATGATGAATGACAAGTAAATCTGAAAAGAATCCTATAGAAATGCACATATCCATATGGAAACTACATAAAAAGTTGGTCAGGCACCAGGGGAAACAGAGAGTTTCCCCTTGGGAAGTTACCACAAGCTTAAGTAAACTTGGTAGCTTGCAGAGTCAGGGAGATGAGTTGTACCAGGCTTTCTAGCTCATTCTTCAGCAAATTTATCTGAAGCCAATCAGCAAAATGAACAGAGTGAAACCTAAAAATTAGGATAGGAATCCAGATCCCACCACTTGCTATCAGTTCAGAAGTGAGGACAAAGAAGGTACTCATAGATTGCTGGTTAGATAGACAGCCTTGTACTTCTTAGAGCACTGGGAGCCGTAATAAAAAACAGGGTGAACCCAGTTTCAGGGGATATTTGAAGGAGGCCTGAGACCAGAGTTATACCTAGCACCCCACTACATGCATCAACTTCTGATTAGTGATTCTACAAGGAAAAGAAGGCAGTCTGACTATAGGCAAAAAAATCAATAGACCAACAGGTGACTGAGATAGAAGCCAGAAACAGAGACAGAAGGTGGGGACTAATTAGAGATTTGATAAAGCCAGTTCAGACCAGCTCCTGAGAGTCAATTGTTAAATTTTCATTGTCAGTATTTAATTTCAGAAATCCAGAAAGGTTACAAAGTCAAAGTTTGTTTTTTGATTATCTATACTAAAGAAGATTATGGAGAAAATGACAATGCAGATTAAATTTAATGATATGTTTTTCAGAGAACTGGTTATTAAATATTTACCAGCATACCAACTGGCCTAATACCAGCCACTCCATCCAGGCCTACAGCAGTAGTGGCATCTAGAATATAGGCAGGACAGGATGAAATGAGGCTTTTGCTAGCCATCCAGGAATGAACAGGAATATCTTAGCTTAAAACCTGGATTATATAAATATTAGGAAAATTAACTACACGGGAAAATAAGGTGAGTTAAGAGTTGGCATTTTTTAAAGGATAAGGGCTAGATTATGAGAAAGAAAATAAAGGCCATCCACTTGATTGTAGGGTAGGTGTAATGCTTCTTAATTTCATGACTCCAGTCTGGGAAGAAAAGATAACAAACATACTAGATGGAAAAACAAAATTTAAAAGAAAAAGCATATCCTGGGACACTGGGTCAAATCTAACAGGTGAAATTGAATAGGGATGAAATAGTGAAATTTTGGACATTTTTTATCAGAAAATCAATTTCTCAAGTACCAGATAATAATCACCTGGCTATCATTCAGTTTATCTATAAAATTATCTGGGGAGATTTAATGGACTACAAGTTCAATGTGTGTAAACAGGATGATGTGTCAACAAAATAAAAGCAAAACACATATTTGGTTGCATTAAGAGAAGTATACTTTCCAGGCAAAGGGTCATGATAATCTTGTATTTTGCCCTTTTCCGAACTCATTTGTACCATTGTGTTTAGGAATGGCATTGATTAGCTCAATACTCTTCAGAAAAAGTCAACCAGAATGATGAAGGAACTTGAGTTCATGACATAAGAGGACTGACTGAAAGGATTGGCAGTGTTTTCGCTAGAGAAAAGAAGATAGAGTGAGCAGAAGAGAGATCTTCACATGTATTTGAAAGGTGTCATATAGAAGATAGATTAGAGTTGTTCTACTACTTCCCAGGGGCAAAATAAGTAACAGTGGGCAGATGGAGCAAAAAGATTCAGTTAGGCTTGGCATAAGCAATGATTTCCTAACTGTTAGAGCAATCCACAAATGTAATTTTTGATTGTTTATGGTATTTAAGCACTTATTAGGTATATTTTACAGGGGACCTTTGTTCATTTGAGTCAATCAGCAGTTAGAAACTGTGTGGCATGGTGGTTAGACAGCTGGATTCAAAGGATGGAAGACCTGGGTTCACATCTCAAATCTGAAACATACTTTCTGTGTGGCAAGTCACTTAACCTTGCCTGGGTTGTCTATCAGTTTCAAAGATGGCACTAACCTTCATAAGTAGAAGAATTTCATCTTTAGGAAGTTCCTTATACCAATGAAGTCATAAGTCTAGTTTCTGTCTCTGTCCCTACTATATGCCAAATATCATGCTAAATACTGGGAACATAAGACGGAAGTGAAACTGCTCCTTGACTATAGACAGCTCACATTCTGAAGTAAGAAACAGCATATTCATATTTAAGTATATGTGTTGTTGTTTAGTCATTTCAGTCATGTCCAACTCTTCATGACCTCGTTTGAAGTTTTCTTGGCAGAAGTACTGGAGTGATTTGCCATTTATTCTTGCCCTCATTTTATAGATGAAGAGCTGAGGCAAATAATGTTAAGTGACTTACCCAGGATCACAATTAGGAATTGTCTGAGGCCAGATTTGAACTCAGGAAGATGTCTTCCTGACTCCAGGACCTGCACTCTATCCACTGTTATCACTTAGCTAGCAAGTATATGTAGGATGATTTTTTTAAAAATGAGTCCAAATTAATTTTGGCAAAAGACTGAGCTGCTAAAGGTGAGTGTGAGAGACCAGAAAAATATGTTGTGGAGAATTGGTGGCAGTTGTGCTGTCTTGAAGGCAAACAAGAAACATAAGATACTGAGGTTAAGAAGGAATACAGAAGTGGACATAGATATCATGTATGAAGAACAAGAAGGCTGGTTTGGAGAAAAGATAAGTTACATTGGCCAGGTAGAAAAGGGTCAAGTTAACATAAGTGTTGGACTGGATGTCCTCAATGGTCCTTTCCAGCATTGAGATTCATTTCTATTCTGATCCTGTTTGGCTACTTGGTAAGACATGACTTATTTAAGAATTTTTCTCATGTAGGAAAAACACAGGAGAGCTTATTAATAAAAAAAAAAAAAAAAACAAGAACAAAACACTGAAGGACACTTGGTCCTTCATTTAGTTATTCACAAAATCATAGAATTTCAAACTTAGAAATGACCTCAGAGGCCATTAAGTACAATATTGAGCAGATTAGCAACCCCTATTATGATATCCCTTGCGAGAAATCCTCTAGGTTTCACAAGAAGGCCTCTGGGGGAATATTTAATGAAGATCTCAAGACTTAGAAAATCTACTCTCTATTGAATTGTTCATTCCACTCTGAGGCATTTCACATTTATAGGATGATTTTCCTTAAATAAATTCCAAATAAATTCTTCTTTTCAGCAGGCAGAGAACTAATCCCTAATATATATTTCAATCTATACCCCACTTGCTTTAAGGTACCAATCAAAATGATTTCTCATCTTGAAGTAACCTTTATCGCAGGTTACAAAATACCTCTCTTTCCTGGGAATGTGTCAGTACATTTGGCAGGGAGTTGGAAGGTGGGAGGGGATGAGGAGGGTTGATTCTGAGAAAAACTCAGGAATCCTCATTATTCAAGTCTGTCTACTGATTAGCTCATGTTGGAGTGTTAATGACTGAGCAAAGGTTAGATTCCTAGATAACTTTAAAACTGCTACATTTTCACATTCCTGAGATTGTCACACCTTCCTTCCCATCATAGTCACATGTTGTGACTTTGTTGTAATCGTTACTGTTGTTCCCTCTCCACTTTTGTCCATCTTCCAACACTGTTTCCAAACTTAGGATAGTTCTTTCAATTACAATATTATTTATTGAATGCCCTAAAATATGAATTCATTTGACCTATTTAATGTCTAGATTGCAATTTTCTTGGGACCAGTGATTGTATCATTTATTTTTCCTTTCTTAGAATTATCAGCACCTGGAATAGTATTTTCTATCTAAGTTTGATACCTTCATATGTATGTAATAAATGAATGAATGAATGGATACATAAAGGTATTTGCTTACTTTTCACCCATTCCTTTTTTTTCTTTTCTATGTATAAATAAGCAAGTTATCCCTATTTGTCTGGTTATATGCAATATCACTGATAGAGCCTCTTGATGTATTGTGAATTAAAGACAAAAAACCAGTTGTATTCTGCCCAAAACTATCCTATGAAGTAGAGGCTGAACTTGCATAGTTGCTTACTTTAATATCTTTGAATGTATTCCCACTCATGGGTAGAGTTTTATCTTAGAATTGTGAATCCAAACATCCTGATCCCTTATTTATAAGTGCTGAAAAATTTAATGTCAGGGGATATTATTCATGATTGATTTAAGTCATCTAGTTTTACAAAGGTGTATAAGATCCTAGGATTGAACTTAATATGCTCAAGAGAAAATAAAAATATTTGCTGACACAATTGGGGAGTGATGAGCAAGTGCTTACTTTTATGCTTTATCTAGAGCTTTTGTAACAACACTGTGGGCAGGTAGGGAGATTATTTTTATTTTTCTGATGAAATTTAGGCATAGGGAGGTCAATTGCCTTCACCAAATCTTGGAGATGAGAACTTAGAAGGTATCTAGATGACCCATACTGGACTAAGAATCCCTCCTTCAAAATCATGGACAGAAAGTAATTCAAGTGCCATTTCAAATCTTCCAGATATAAGCACTTTCTGAGAGAGCCCATTCCACCCTTGGTCAGCTATAATTGTTATGGAGTATTTCCTTACAGGACAGAGAAGTGACATAGTCAATAGAGCATTGGCCTGGAGTCAGGAAGGCTGAGGTCAAATCCTGCCTCAGACACTAGCTGCAGGATCCTGGGCAAGTCACTTAACAATGATTACCTCATTTTTCTCATCTGTAAAATGAGTTAGAGCACCAGTGCAGGAGTCAGGAGGACCTGAGTTCAAATCTCACCTCAGACACTTGACACTCACTGTATGATCTTGGGCAAGTCACTTAACCCCAGTTGCCTCATCCTGGGTCATCTTCAGTCATCCTGATGAATATCTGGTCACTGAATTCAGATGGCTCTGGAGGAGAAGTGAGGCTGGTAATCTGCACATCCCTCCTTCACTCAAAACAAAGTCAAGTGTAAGTCATATCATTATTTCTCTGATGGTATGGTCTTCTTTGGCAATGAAGAATGAACACACACACACACACACACACACACACACACACACACACACAAGATGAGTTAGAGAAATTAATGAAAAACCACTACTGTGTCTTTGCCAGGAAAATCCCCAGTGGGGTCATAAAGAGTCAGATATGATTGAAATGATTGAGCAACAACAACAAAATTCTTTGCATTGAATTAACTTCTATATCTTTTCATCTAATTGTGTCTAATTTTGCTTTCTTAGACCAGATATAACAAGTCTATTCGATCTTTCACATGATGCTCAGTAAACAACATTTTTTAAGCTTATTATTTGACAAGTTCAGTATTATGCATCTGGATAGAAAGAAAGGTGAAAAGTCCCTGCCCTTAAAGAGAGATCACATTCTAATAGGGGAGACAATATTTCATCAAAGGAAAAGACACATACTTAATATGTTATACAGTCTAGATATAAAGTAATAGCCAAGGGAAAGTTTGTGGTTGGGGTGAGGGAGGACCAAGGATAAATTCCATAGAAACTTGGACTTGAGAATGACCTTTAAGGAAACTGGAGGTACAAAGAGCCAGACTGGAAGAGGCAGAGCATTCTGGGCTTACTTGGAGGATATAACTCATCAACAGACAAGTCTGTGAAGCACAATTTAAAGAAAAGAGCACAAGAAACTGAGATGATAAGATTTCTTGTAGAAGCTAGTACATATTAGTTCTGATTATTACACAAAGCTCGAGACACTAAGAGGTGGAGGAAAGGAGGGCTGCATTCATTCATTCTAGATATGAGAAACAGCTTATTCAAAATTGGGAAGGCAACAAGCGTTATTAATCCTTTAGTATATACCATACACTTTGAAAGACATTCACAAATATCATGTCATTTAATCCTCACAACAACCCTGTCAAGTGGATCATATTATGATGCCTATTCTACAGCAAAGAATACTGAGGCAGATAAGAGATTTGACCTTGTCTTCCTAACTCTTAGCCCTCTCTCCTAGTCCTGATTTTATCCATTGTACCACCTACTACTTTATTCATTGTACCTTTCTTTCCAATTAATCTAAAAAGGTAAGCTTGGAGCCAGATTGTGAAAAGCTTTATATGATAAAATAAAGAATTCATATTTTATCCTAGAAACAACCTAGGACCACCAAAATGTCCTAAGGCACAAGAGAGCTATGGTTAAATTTGTGCTTTAGGAAGATAATTTCAACAACTATATTGGGGTGCATTGTAGATGTCCTACTAGAAGCCAGGAGGCTAAACAAGAGAGTGTTGTGATAAACAAAGAGAGACAGGAGGACAGCATAAACTACAGGTGATAGCTATGAAAAGGGAGAGAAAGGGACAGATGAAAGAAATATTGAGAAAATAAAATGAATAAGATAGCAACTGATTTTATGTGGAGGTGGAGGAGAAAGGAACATGGATGATAATACCAAGTTCCGTAACCTGAATGACTAGATTATAGAACCTTCACCAGAAATATGAACCTCTGGAGGAGGGTGAGTTTAGGAGAAAAAGATTCTATTATGTTATGTTGGGGTCAATTAAATTCCTTAAATGCCAGTGTGAGGAGTCTGGAAATTGTCTGATAAACATATTAACTGTGTCTTATATGTGCAGTGATATTCACATAAGTGACAAATAGGGACAATCCTGGAAGAAACGATTTATTAAGCTGAATTTTTTTAAGAAAGGAAGCTTGTAGTTTATTTAGCACAAAGACTTTGCTAAATTTATTTATTTATTTAGGTATGCATTTATTTATGTGTTTGAATGACCAGAAACTTCTTATCAAAATTTTTATTATTAGTCTGTCAAAAACTCATTTACCTTGACTGAAAGAAATAGAATTAACAACTATTCTTCCTATATTCAAAATAAGATCATAAACTTTGTAAGCTGAGGTACCATTTAAAATAACACATTTTTGAACATGGAATCAAAGGGGAAAATTCAATAAAGGAGAAAGGGCAAAATGACTTTGGAAAGGATTAGCCCACTTATGGGTAGTGGCATCACTGAATGCAACTGGATCCTAACCAAGAAGTGTATGAAACGTTTATGTCCAACATTTTATAGGCTTGCATTACCTCACCTTATCACAGAAATCACACCCCGCTTTTGGATCAATTCCATCAGACTTTCTTAATAAACCATATAAAACTTCAATACAATTTGTAATAATGTAGCATTTATAAATGTTTAACTGCGGCAAATAACCATCTTGGCTGTGCCAATCAGGAGTAGAGTCTTCACTGAGTAAAGGTATTGAGCAAGCTGGTGGATAAGATTTGATTCAGGAAATAGTTGTAACAAAACAAATGTCCATAGGCCAAGGCTGTGGAGTCATCTGAGGGGCCTTTAAGACACATCTTCATTTCAAATAGCATGAAAAGTGGGGTTACATTGGTCTGTGTGTCTGTGTGGGGTGGAACCATGGGGTGTCTGTATGGTAAATTGCAAAGAAAGTATAACTTATTTACTTCACTTTTTAATCTGGAAGAGTCAAGATTTTTGTTTAACAAAAAATTAGTCCCTTCAGAAACTTTGCTGTGAAATAAACAAAGGCATTGGTTTCTATAAAGCTGAATGACACATTGAGTGTAATTTGTCCCATTTCACATCCATTTTAGGATAGTGAATTTCCCAAGATTTTCAAGCTATGTGAAGCAATTATTTCTAGCTTAAAAAAGAATATAAAAGCTTTTTTTGAACAAGTTCATAGAACCCTTCCCCCTGCAAAGCCACTTTTAAAGCATGTTTTAGGATTAATCCAAAATGAGTGAGGCTTGCCAGATCTATTGACCACTAACAGTCATTAAAAATCCCATGGAACTCTTTGCAGTAGCAGAGGTATTAACCCTGGAGTTCTGGCCAGATTCCAGATATAGTAATTAAATTCTGCCTACCTTAAATTCCCTATATATTTCCAATTAGGTAAATTATTTTTTTCATTTCTCCTTGAAATTACTGCTGGGAAATGTTTTTGGCACAAGTCACCTGTGCCTTTTCTCTCCTGGATTCTAACCCTGACCCCACTTAAAGGTTCGAAAATTCAAGATAAAAGAGGTCTTTTGAATGGATGTCACCAGCCTTAGCCTACAAACATAAGTTGTGGGAACAATCCCATTGAACATAAACATGGAACAAATAAAACGTGACTTCCTCCTGTACTTTCCTAGCCAGGGAAGATTTTTAGAGAAGCAAGTAAATTGAGTGGTAATTTCCAGGATATAATAATATGGAGGGAAAGCAGAAGTTGATGCTTGTCAACACGGAGCTAGGAAGAGCCAATGTTGCTTTTTTATCCTCCTCTCGTTTTAAAATCCTACAGCTGGCAATGTGCTGGAAAGAGCAGATGGGATGAATTATATATTTGAAAAGTCTTTGACTTCACATCAAACACCTTGGATTTCATTTTATGAAATAAGTTCTGCTATTTTTTTCACCTTTTGCTCTTAAGATAAAACTTGAGTACATATATTCACATGGATGTAGAACAGTGAAAAACTATGATATATGGTATAATATTTTAAGCGATTGTTAAAGGAAAAGTATTAGACTACACTAATCCAACTAATACTGAGGTCATTTCCCTCCTGGTATTTGAATAACATGATCTTCATTTGAAAAGGGGAGAATGCTATCCTTCCATTTTCTTTCATCATTCAGCACATATTAAAGGTGTGTCTAGCTGAGACACTTAATCATTGCATGGGAAGGGACCAATACCTATAAGGTACTGCCTATAATCCTGTCTGCACAACAATGAAATATAATCTCTTGCTAATTGCTAACACTTATATAGCATTTTTAGGTTTTCAAGGTTCTTTTCAAGTGTTATCTTTTTGATCATCAACCCTATGAGCCTGGTGCTACTATTTATCCCACTTTACAAATGAGGAAATTATGGCTAAAAGAACTTAATTGATTTGCCCTGGATTACACAGCTAGAAAATATTTCAGGTAGGATTTCAACCCAGGTCATCCTAACTCCAAAGTGAATACTATCCACTGAGTTGTATAGCTATAGTCATATAGAACCTTGGGATGCCCTTAATAAAGGTAATGTTTGAGGCAGCAGTATTTGAGGCTAATGCCTCAGTCAAATAGTTAAAAATTATTTCACAAAGGAGAAGGTAATGCTGAGGTAGAGTGTAGTCTCATAC